>NC_056733.1:593033271-593088271 GCF_019279795.1 Protopterus annectens | reverse complement strand
GTAATTACTATTTCCTTGTCCTTTTTCAAGACTGTTTATCATAATATACTGATACCACTTACAAGTGCTGGAAAGCCTAGTGTACCATATGTGTTCCAGTGATTAAAACCACCCACTAAAGATGTTTACAGTTATCAGGTTTCCCTCTGCATCCAGCCAAACTACTCCTATACTTAAAACAGTCTATTTCCAGGGAAGGGTATAGGGTATACAAAACTTACACTTGGTTTAACTAATTTACTTATTTGTTTTATTGTCATTTGTTTACTGGAGAAGTCTGACTGAGCAGTGTCCTTTTTCAAGTGAGGCCTGGGGAGAGAAGTTCTATTATGCAGTCATCATGGACATCATTTGCATTGTTTCATTGTTTACAGTCAATTTCATTCATGAGCATCATTTCCATTACTTAGACATCCTTGACATCAGTTACATCATTTACACACAATTTCAATTAGAAATAACTGTTTAACATGAGTTGTACATGAATATTTTTTTAAATACAGGGAGGTATATGCAGTACATTGTCATCAGTATGTATACATTGTCAGGTTTTATATAAGAATACTTGTTATTATAAAGATAATGTATAGTCTACTATAAAGTTATAGTATAAAGACTTGTTTCAAAATCTAGGAGAGAGCAAAATAAGATAGAGAGTAAGAGCAGCCCAAAGAAAGGAAGGGGGGAGGAGGTTCAAGGAAGAGAAAGGAGATGGGATGACAGAGGAGGGTATAGTCGTGATAATAGTGCATTACGTTTTGTGCAACACAGAGTATTAGCACAAATTCATATAGTTACAGTAGTACCAGTTTAACTTATTCATTACAGTGGAGCTCAGGAAGTTTGCACTGCAACATCCAATGGGCGGAGACTAAGATTTTGACAGAATCAAATTATGTCCTCAAATTTCAAACAAATGTTCGTATCTATGGAACCGTAGGGATTATGAAAAAAGTATAAATGTCAAACCATTCAGCACAAACTGTTTTTATAGTGGTAGTATTCTTTAGGTTCTAGGTCTTAAACTAAATTTTATAAGTCACAGTAAACACAGTAACTATTACATGTGTATTTTGTAAACAACTTACAATATCCCAGCAACCACTCAAGTTACATACATACTGTCAGCAGGATTTATTTGTCTAGCCATGAGCTTTCATATGATGCTAAGGAGTTCTGTCTGTGTTACTTGGTTGTTGAGATATTTAGAAATAAATGAAAATTATATCTATATAAATAAATATCATAAAAACAACAGTTAATATCTCTTTACCTAAACTAAACAGAGGTCAAATATTAATGCAAGTGAGTTTGCCATTGCGTAAGCTTTAAGATGAACTCTTTTAAAACCATGTACATAGCATGATTTTGGAGTTATTGATGCAGATATTAACAACTCGCATACCTCTCAACTGTACAGATTTTTGCCTCATATTTTTGATCCATTTTTCATAAACTTGTGTTTTTCTCGCAAACTATCAGCAAATCATTAAGGATTGAAGTTAGAAAATAATGACAGACATTTGAATTACCGACTTCATAGGCTTCAGAAAATTCATGCTAATGCAAAATCTGTTTTTCTATTAACTTTCTACGTTTGTAAGAATAATATTTAAAAATTGGCCCTATTTTTGAGCCGTTGTCCCACTTTTATGTATGGCTTTGTCCAGATTTCTTACTCTACGAGGTTGAAAGGTGAACAAGTAATATTAGATGCCTAGAGGGGTCAGTAGGAGTTAACTGCAGATGCACCTGGAGGTGTCACGCAGATGTAATGAGTTAACCATGGATGGTGCAGGTGCAGAGCTATTTACCTATCGGGTGTTGCTTCAGTTGGCATTTAAAGTCTTTCAGGTTACAGACTGTTTTTAAGTGGAGTGAGATGGTATTCCGGCTATTAGCAATGCAGTCTGAATGTAGGAAATATTCTGCACTGTTGTTAGGTTTAGTTTGGAGAGTAATGATTTGCCATTGGACTGTAGAGGTCTTTTAGTAGTTTAAGGTTTAATGATGGAGTGTAGAGATGGACATTTTTCAAGGTTGTGCAGTAGTCTGAAGGCTGTAAGTAATTACTTGTGAGTACAACAGAGAACTGTTTAGTTTGAACCAGTTTAGTTGCTATAGAGAGAGGCAGTGATGTGATCTAAATCACTGGCTGGCTGTGAATTTATTTACTTTATTGTCATGTTGTTCTACATAGTTTGACTGGCAGAGAGACTTTGGGACCGGCTATGATAGGAGAGGCATGTAGTAGGATGGTGGCTATGTTTTGTCTATCAGGGTCAATAAGGTAATGTTTTAGTCTACAGAGGTAGCCTAACTTTTGGTGTGTCTTTGTTATGGCTTGCTGAAGGTGGAGATCACATTTCAGGTGGTTGTCTATAATCTCACCTAGTACTTTGGTGTGGGATACAAGCTCTATATTGGTCTTGTTGGATGAGAGTTTATGAAAGGTATTCTTTTGGGACTAGATAGGGTTGGGGGCGAACAATAGTAGTTTAGGTTTTTGGGGGGGGGGGTCAGGAGGATTTGTGAGTTGTCAAGCTAAGCTTCTATGGAGGAGAAGGATTTCTGGGAAGTGTTTGGAGCATGGGTAGTGTCCTAGCAACACATAATAGGGTGGATTCACTGGTGTATTGTGCTATAGTGGTCTCTTTGGCTACTGTGCCTAGGTTCGTTGATAAATAAATTAAACAGAAATGGTCCTAGGATGGAGCCTTGTGAGATTCCAAAAGATATAGGAAGGAAAGAGGAGAAATCATCTTGCCATTTTATTGCTTGAGACCTATTAGTGAAGAAACTAAGAAACCAGTTAAATGAGGAGAATGATTACCCATGGGAAGAGTTTAGTTAGGAAAATTTGATGACTGACTGTGTCAAATACCTTGGGCAGATCCAGAAATAGGGCTGTGGTTAGAAGACCTGAAATTCTATTGTGATTGGGAAAAATGGTTCCTAGGTATACTCATATCAGTATGCAGAGAAAGCCATATCCTAGATGACTGGGGAATAAGCATATTAGTGAGAGTGTTAAAAAACAAAGGGGACATCCATAATTGTGATTAGTACAGAGGTATTAAATTCCTGTCACACTGCATGAAAGTTCAGGAGAGAAACACTGAAAAATGAATAAGCAAAGTAGTAGAAAGTAAGATGGGAGATGAGCAGTTTGGATTCAGATCACAATGCAGCACAACTGACCCAATGTTTGTAGTGAGATAAATAGTTAATAAGAAGCTAGAGATGAGGAGTCCTGCAATGGTTTGAAGTTCCAAAAACATTGGTAGAATTAGTGCAGGTTATGTTCCTTAACTCAAGTACGATGAGTGTTTGATCTTACAGAGGGGTGCCCGATGGGAGTGGGTGTGCATCAGGTTTTAGCTCTGAGCCTACTGCTGTTTATACAGGTGATAGAGTCTGACAGTTGGCTTAGAGGATTAAGGAGCTATTAATGAGCTGTTTCCTGTGGACCAGAGGTGCAAGGTTTGATTCCCTCAGCCTCCATTGCCTAACTGTGTGACTCTGACCAAGTCACTTAACCAGACAAAGCTCCTGAGTTGTGTATGAAAAAGGTCCATGTGTTCTGTGTTCTACCCCAAAAAACAAATACAAATAAATAAGTAAATGGACTACATTAGCAAACAGGTTGAGGGAACAGATGAACAAAGTTGCAGTATGCAGATGGTGTGGTATTACAGTCAGACTCTGAGCAAGAACTTCAGAAAAAGACGGGAAAACTGAAGGCATGTGGGATGAAACTGAGTACAGATAAGGTAGTTGTAATAGCAGCAGATGGGGAAATCAGAAACAAGATAGAAGGGAAAACAGTGGAACAGGTTAACAGCTTTAAGTATCTGGGAGATGTAGTTGAGGAGAAGGGAAGTCTGAATGAGGAGGTTGAAGCTAGAATCAGAGGGGCGTCCAACTGGCATAGAGTGTCAGAGGTTGCGTATGACAGAAAAATGCCAAAAAAGCTGAAAAGTAAGGTGTACAAAGTGACAGTGCAATCAGTACTACTATATGGTACAGTAACCTGAGCAATAAAGGCAAAGCAGTTGAGGTGATGCAGGTGATGTGCCTAAGATGGTTGGTAGGATGCACACTGTGGGACAGACAAAGAAATAAGGACATCAGAGCAAAAGCCAAAGTAGCACCAGTTGGAGAGAAGACCAAAGAAAACATATTACTGTGGTTTGGGCACATGTGCAGAAATGCAGAAGGTAATGTGGTGAAAAAGATATAGTACAGACAGGAAGAAGGGAAGAGGAAATGAGGCTGTCCAGCAAAGAGGTGGATGGATTGTGTGAGAGGAGACCTGTGACAGTCAGGCATGAGTGTCAAAGAAAGCAAGAAAGTGGCATTGAATCTAGAGAAATGGTGACAGTTGACACAACACCCCGACCCCATGCAGAAAATGGGAAAAAGGGGGGTTAATGATGAGCATGATCAGGATGATGTGTCAAATGCCTTGATCCAGAAATAGGGCTGAGGTTAGAAGACCTGAATTTTTATCATGATTTGTTATATCTTTAAACCTTAGAAAGGCAGTAGTTGTTCTGTGATCGGGTCTGAAACCATACTGTGAGGGAGAGAGGAGGATATGAGAATTAATACATGTAGTAAATTGAGAGTGAATACATCTTTTCAAGATTTTGGATAAGGGGGAGAAAATGGTGATTGGTCTGTAGTTTGTGAGTTCAACTGATGAGACTCCTTTATGGAAGGGTAATATATAGGACTTTTTCAATAAGGTGGGGACATATATTTCTTGGCTAGAGTGCTTTACTGGAATTGAGACGTGATATGCTTGGCTGTCTGCTGCAAGTTTGAGATATTCAGATAGAAGTTTGTCAGGGGCAGTGGTTATATTATGATAAAAAAGAAATATATACAATAAATTGGGAAAAAATTAAGGCATTAATGTTTAGGCGGAAATATTATTTACAAGGGAGAAGGGAGGTGGTATTTGTATAACTGGTAAATGGTAAAAGGAGGATATTAGTTTAATTAGAGAAATAAAAAAATGTAAAAAGAGAAGTAAAATGAGCACAAGAGAAAATTATAAGCATTGCAGTATAGCATGTAGAAATATATATAAGGATGGAAAATCAGCAACAATGGAAAGTAAAGAAATTTCCAGAATACATTAAGGAAGAATTTGAAAACAAAATGACTATTAGTGAATTGGATGAAATTCTTAAGAAAGTAAATGTGATTCAATATAAGGCCCAGATGGTATAGGGTATGAGATGTACAATAAATTATTGGGCTAGCAAAGAGGGCATTTTATAAAAGTACTGAATGAATGGATGAAGGACGGTTTTCTTTATAAAGAGTGGTGTAATGGGATATTAAACTTTAAATGGAAGAAAGATGAGAGAAATGAAAAAAAAAACTGGAAAACCATCACATTAAATAGCATGGATTATAAACATTTGTATGGGAATAATATAGAGGAGAATTGACAGAAGGATGGGGATATTATGGAAGAAAGGACTTATGGTATAAAGTGGAAGGGATTCAAAAATTATTTATTGTGAGAGAAATTGAGGATAATGTTACAAGTAAAAGGGAGGATATGAAACTTATAGTAGATGATATTAGTAAGGTATTTGATGCCATGAGACATTTTATTTTATTTATTTGATTTTGAATTTATTAACTGGGGTAGAGCATCGATCCCATCATACTCATTTCAATTTCAGCCCCAGGAAAACACAATAGTTACAAGCCATTAAATACAAAATGAATATCTTAGTTGACATAAGGGAATAGAGGCAATAGATAAATTACATTATATATAGAGTGAATGAAAAGACACAATATATACATGCATTATATAAAGAGTGGAAATCAAAGTCGGCATGCTGGAAGAATCACAATCAAAAATAGAGTCAGAACAAGGTAAGACAACAAAAAAGGGAATGAAGAGGTTAATTTGTAGGAATCCAAAAACGTACCACGGAGCCCTTGTACCAGCAACAACAAGTAGGTAGTCTTAACAAATTTATTTATCACAAATGTTTTCGCCGCACAAAGGTGCAGCTTCCTCAGAGAAAACAAATTAACAATGAGGTAAAAGTGCACGCCCCTTTTATACAAGGAAAAGGAAATGACAACATGGTAAGGTGAAACTCATTGTAGTAATTGGTAAACAAGTAGAAGCCTACACAAGAACAACTTGTTCCTCAAAGAGAAAATGCAAACATTAATTCATGTTAGTAATAAGCATTTCAAAGTGTGGAATGTTACCAAAGGAATAAACATAAAATTTAAAATGACATATTTAAAATTCTTAAAATATGTGAAAGAAATCATAACGTTAAAGTAAAAATTCAACATAAAAAGTCATTCAAATAGCAACTCATAAAAAAGTAAGTATAATATGCAGTAATGGATTAAATCTTAGTAAAAAAAGTAATGGTAATCCATTATAAGTATGAACCATAATGAGCAACTGTGTACCTTAAAGATATTATTGTATAAACAACAATAATAACTAAAATCTAGGCAATATTTAACATGAGAGGTGCTACAACAAAGGCACGTCACATGAAGTCAGAAACAAAAAATTTTGTATATTTTAAGAAAAGTCTTTATGTATGCATAAGAAAGTAAGGAATATCTACAAGGGGGGTACTACCTTAAATAGCTCCTCAATTTGAGTACTGCTGAGATGTTACAGTTTTCGTTTAAACCCGGGTAGCAAAATGCGTCTAAACGCAGTTGCCACTCCAGTTCACGTACTTCTAAGAGTAGAGTTATTGGGCCTCCCCGGATGTTATTGGTCACTTGATCTATGGCCATAAACGAGAAAGAGTGCCCAGGGTGGTTGGCAATGTGTTTAGCCAAAGCGTTAACGTCAGAGTTTTTCTTAATTGCATACATATGCTCATAGACACGGTCCCTAAGTCTGCGGTCAGTCTTTCCCAGATAAAATGAGGGACAGCAATCACAAAGAGCCAGGTATACAACTGATCTACTTTCGCAGTTGAGTGGGGCTTGGATTAAAAACTTCCTGTCCCTTATAGTGTAGGTCTGCCCTACCTTCATTTTGTAACACCAGTTGCAAAAACCACATGGGTACATCCCTGTGCGCCTGTTAAAGGTTTTTTTAGTTAGGTCCCTCTGTAGAAGTTCCTTAAGGTTGTTGTTCCTCTTGAAGACAAAATTAGGACAGGGGCCTAATTTCTCAGAGAGGCCAGGACTCCCCAAGATAAATTGCCAGTTTTTCTTAATCAATGCAGTGGTAGTATGAGTGTTAAGACTAAATGTGTGGACGTAACTAATGGCAAGATCGCGTGCATGGTTGGTCAGAGAGATGTCATTAGGAGAGGGGGGACACTCAATGGGTGACAGTAGTGTGTTGTTAGAACTAAGGTCAAGTAGTACATGGCTTTGCAAGATAGGTTTATAAACCCCGTTTAATTTGTAGGACCAAAGAGATAGCAGTTGCATTTTCCTAGAGTCTTGCATCATACATGGTATGGAAATCAGAGGTGGCATGCTGAAAGAAACACAATAAAAAATAGAGTCAGAACGAGGTATGTAGATGGAAGAAGGGAATGAAGAGGTTAAGTTATATAATCAGAAAGATAGCAGTTGCATTTTCCTAAAGTCTTGCAATGTGTTTTTGTGAATGGAAAATGAGGTAAGAGAAATGATCTTTAAGAAAAGAAGCAAGGATTCTCAGAGTTTGGGACTAAGGACTGAGAAAGCATGGTCTGTGCAGTGAAGCCTAGTTTGCGGGGTTTGGAGGAGATCATAAGTGCTTAAGATGTCTAAGGTTGTTTACTGGAGCATCTCTGAATAGTCTGGAAGCTAGTGGAGGGAAGGTATCATTCTTATTAAGTTTAAATAGTTGAGAGGCATGTAGAAAGTCACCACATTGTTTCACGGGTAGCCAGTTAGTTTTTTCAATGGTTTTGTAGTGGTGTTAGTTTCTTGGGGAGAGAGTGATGAATCTGCAAATGGCATTTAAAATGGACTGAATGGTGGATACATTTCTTTTAGAAGCTGCAGCAATTAAAAGGTGACTGTATTCTAGCTGAGCCAATACGATACATTTACCAATTACATTTCAACAGGGTCAGGATAGATAAGGTGAAATGCTATTAGTCCAGAATAGGAGAGAGTTGATTTTTTTTGTATGTGCAGTTCAAGTGGAGTTGAAAATTTAGGAAAGGGTCAAACAAATCCCTAGGTTTTGAATGGAGTGACATTTTCAATTATGTTATTAAGATGATTGAGGATTTCAATGTTTTGTGGAATCATATGGAGAACTATGAAATAAGTAATATAATTAGGAGAGTGGGTATGTCAGTATATCTGAGTAATAGGGTGAAAGTGTTAGTGAATGAGTGGCTGTGTAAAGAAATATGCATGAAGTATGGTATACAACAAGGATGTCCCACGAGTGGTGATGAATGTGATAGTGGAAGAAACAGGTGAAATAGGTTATAAAATGAAAGGTATAATATGTGATGCAAAAGGAGACAGGGATACTGGTTGTTTTGACATAATTGATGATATAGTTGTAGTCACTAAGAACAAAATATGGATGAAGGAAGTACTTTGCCTCAATGGATGTTTAAAGGAAATGGAAATGACATTGAATAAAGATAAAAGTAATGCTTTTGGGTGATGTTATGAAAACTGTGTGTGTGTGCTTGTCAATGAATGAATTGTCTTTGCCAGGAATAACATTTGAGAAATTATGTAGTTATGAAGCAACAGGAAGGGTCTGATAAAAGAAATCAAAGAATTATGTCTCCTGTGGAGATCATGTAGATTAGCATTCAGGAAGAAGGTTTATCTGGTAAATTCAGTATCAATGGTAAAATGGAGTACATGTCAAATGTTTATATTATCCCAGTAAAATATGAAAAAGAAATTGTGCAATTGGTATTGTCCTTCATATGGGGTCCAAGATTAAGCCTAATGAAAAGAGGTATGCTGTATACAAGTGAAGATGTAGAGGGATTGGGGTTGCTAAATCCAGGTGGGTATTCTGCATTTTTTAATTGTATAGAGTTTTAAAGTGTGTGTAAAGGAATATAATAAGAATTTGATTGTGAGAATGTTTAAATGCAAGCACAAAAAGATTCTGGGAGATAATGAAAATAAGAAAAAGAGAAAAAAATATGAAGACATTAAAAATTATCAGGAAAAATAGCAATATGGAAAATAAAAATTGATGATATAGTGAATGATAGGAGGATGTGGTATAATAATGTGATGAAACAATATTATTATGTATATCCATTGGAAAAGTTTATCAGAAGAAGTGATTAAAGCCACTAAGATGAAGAAAAAGTTGTGTACCAAGACAGTAATGTTTTTGGATTTCTATAGAGACTGACAATATGTAAGTTACCACTTAAGTGGAATATGCATATAAAAAAAGAAAGTTGAAAGACAGAGCTGATTTTGTGGGGAGGAAAAGACACTTTTTTATGTAAAAGAGTGGTGAAACTCTGCAAAAAGTTGCATGAATAATTTATTTTGAGAATGTTAATGACAAACAATATAGACATGAATATGATTATGTATGGATATTATAAGAACAAGAAGAAACAATATATGAGAGGAATAGATAAGATTGGTTATGTAATATGGGTTATTTGGAATGAAAGATTGAATGACATTTTGTTTAATGAGAAATTAATTTTGGCAAACATATTGTGAAAAAAAATCAGATTATGGTTGTGTTAGAAGAAGTGGGAGTCAATTGTGGAAGAACAACAATGATGATGTTATAAGAAAAATGAAAAATAGCAATAAATAGAAATATGTGTTGATGCAGATTTAAAGTTTGTAAACATGTAAATACTGTTTTTATGTTGTGTTAAATATAGGACACATACTTTTTTCAATAGGCGCTATGTGATCTTTTAAATCCACCCAAACAAACACTAAATGAAACAGCTGGGGCCTTTATTTATCATGTCATTTGAAGAACACTCACTCAAGAGTAAAACACACCCACCTGCTGCACTGCAGTGTCAGCAGTCCAACCACTTGAAGTGAGAATAGAACCCACAGTCTTCTGCTTCTCTAGCAACATGACTGACACTACATTTTTCACACATGCCTCAGCTGCTCAGTAACAGCAGCACTGAAGTTAGATGTCAAAGACCCAACAGTTCCACATCTGGTTCTTGATGGTGGCCAATAGCAGGGAAAAAATGGCATGAAAGGGGAAATTTTATTACATTGTCACATCAGATTTGTATTGTATATTAAAATAAAATTATGATAATCTGGCAAGCTACCTAGCAATTTCCTTTCCTGGTTATGCAAGACCTTTGGTTGTGAGTAGCATTGTCAGAAGACTGAGGCCAGGACAAATGGTTTACTGCCATCACCTCAATCATATACATGTTGTTATGATTTTATGATATCATTTTATACATCATGCCCAAACCCTAACTGCTCTGATCAAGAAACAGCCTCTCCATTTAACACCTTCTTTGTGGAATGTATAGCCAAACATACTGCCAGCTTCCCCAGCTCCCCTCCATTATTCCCCCGTCCCCATACCTTCCCCTATGATCTTAAAACACATACCCCTTCCTTCAGCCTCAATCCTGTGCCCACCCAGATAATAAAAAAACTCTTCCTCCAGCTGAAACCATGCTTCTATGCACCAGATAATTTACCCACATCCTTCCTCAAACTATCTGCCAACAGCATAGTCTTCCCTATCTCCATCATAATAAATAGGCCCATCCAACAATCTTATGTTCCCTCATTTTGGAGACAAAAATTCATCATCCCACTCCATAAAGGCAGTAAAAACACTGACACCACTAATTTCCGTCCCATTGCCATACTTTTCCCCACTGTCAAAAGTCCTGGAAAAAATGTATTCACTCACAACTGATGCCTTATTTAACACAAAACAACCTCCTAACCCCAACACAACATGGATTCCATCCTGGCCACAATACCATCACTGCACTCCTCTCCTTGCTCGAGTCCATTAGCCATGCTCGTGACTCCGGCAAAATCCTATCAACCCTGTTCCTAGACCTTTCCAAAGCCTTTGACACTGTCTCCCACCCTATACACCTATCACAAATCTCCTCCCTCAATCTCTCCCCTTACACCATAGCTTGGTTCACCAACTACCTCTCCAAAAGACAAGAAGCAGTTAAATGGAAACATTCCACCTTTTCTTTTCTATGCACCACTACTGGGGTACCCCAAGGTTCTGTCCTTGGCCCCTTACTTTTCAATATATTCATGAACAACTTTCACCATTCCAGCTCCAATTCTACACTAATCCAGTATCCAGATGATTCAACAATCATCTGCTCAGTTGACACCCCTTCTGACCTTCTGCATATAACAGATTATCTGCAGATAACCTAGTCAGCTTTTTCAAATACTGAAACCTAGATGGAAAACACCCATCTAGCCCTTAATGCCAATAAAGCTAAATTAATGATTTTTCCCCATCTAAACACTCTCCCATTTATAGAAACTCCTTCAAGATCATAATCCAGACTAACACCCCCATTGAAATTGTCCCTCATACCAAACTGCTCAGTGTCATTACTGACAAACATCTGAAATTCGATATCCATATCCAAAATAACATAAAAAAACACCAAAAATTAGGACTACTATATAGGCATAACTGTTATCTCACCCCCTCCACCAGAAAGACCCTTGCCTCCACATACCTTCTCCCCTCCCTAATGTATGGTGCTCCTCTGTTCTCAAATCTTCAGCTCAGCCTTCAAACTAAATTAGATGCCTGCTACAATAAAATCTGCAAATTTGCCACCAACTCTAGGAACTCATCCCATCACTGCATCTCCCTCCATTCCTTCATTGAACCTCCTTAAACTCACCACTGCCCATAAGCTCATATTTAACCCATCTTCTTGTCCCTCTCTCTCCACCTCCTTAACCCCCTATATTCCTAATTGCTCACTTAGGTCAGAAAATCAGAACTTGCTCAAAATCTACAAACCTTTATAGCCACCTGGACGCTCTCTGCTATCCTGTTCCTTACCTAAACTATGGAACTCTCTTCCTCCCTCCCTTAGAAATACTCATAACCACTCTAACATTAAATCCCTCCTCTATTCCTACCTATCTACAAAGTGGGAATGCCCTTGCTCCTTCCTCACATAGGACCATCCTATACCAAAACCCACCCTCTAACTATGTGCATCATCTCTGCACTCACATAATTTGCCCTCCTATTCCTCCTTAACCTCTAAATTGTATTAATAGTTTATTTCCAACAATTTTTTGTCCTCAGTTGTAATTCACTGTTCATGACCCTTAGGCTATATTTTGCTAGATTGTTACTATTATTATTGTGGAATGTAAAATTTCAATTGCAATTCATTGTTCATGACTCTTAGACTGTACATTTGCTAGATTTTATTATTATTGTAGACTGTAGATTTTTTTTTACTATAGAATGCTGCATAAAGCTGTATGACTTCTTTGCTTTGTATGTGTATGTGCTAATATGTTTCTCATTGTTACTGGAGCTTTTCTCCCTGGGCCTCCACTGAAAACAGGCTCTTTTAGGCCCAGTGGACTTCCCCGGTCACGAAACAGAAATAAATGAATAAATAAATAAATAATTAAATAAATAAATGTTCTTATCCATGCACATTATTCTTTCATTTATATATATCATCCCTTCATCCATGTACACCATTGCCTTATCTATTTACATCATATCGTCATCCATGTATGCCATTCCCCTATCTGTGTATACATTCCCCTCATTGTACTCAACTCCCTCATCTGTACACCACTGCTTTGTACTGCAAATGAAGACAAGATAACAGTCTGTTTATGAGTAGTTGAGTACTTTCTTTCATTTTCTGCAAGTTTGTATGCAGCAAATGAAACAAATTTGTTTAGTACCAACAAAATCTAATTTAAATGAATAAGGCAAATACAATTATAAATTAACTTTAAAAGTATATTATTTTAACTGAAGTTTTCAGAAAGACATTCCTTTTCTCAGACCTTCAGTTAATTAACTTAAATTTTATTAGCATTTATTCCCTTTTCTACATGGATCACCAGTACATATTTGATAGCTTATTCATTATCAACATGCAGCTGTTTAATAAATGTTATATCAATATCATAATCAGAGGTGTAAAAAATCAAAATGTTAAGTAAAACAAGGTCAAACAGTGAAACAAATGAAATCCTTTTTGCCAGTAATATACATGACTGCTCAACAACAGACACATATTTTGGAATTAAATTTCCATACCAAGCTGTGACCCGAAGGGTGAGCACAGGGCTGAATCATGAGTCTTACTTGAAGGAGGAGCATGTGGAACAGGAGTAACGATCTGGGTCAGGACAAAGGTTGCAACTCAGATACAGAAATCTTGTACCCAAAACATGGGTATTAATATTATTATTACCCATTAGTACCCAAAAAGTAAAGTTCCACCTTCTTAAAAGATTACTTTTTCATATTACATTATAACAGAGAGGAATGTGGCCCATTTGACACGACTTGAAGTCAATCTCATGCACCTTAGGAGAGTACAGAAGTGTCATTGAGGTATCACTGAACTCCATGCATTGTAACTAAATTATGGCACGTTATTCTATCAAATGCACTGAGTACTGCTGCCAGGCCATAAAATGGAGATGTCCATGTGTAAGATCAATGCTGTACCTGTGCAGAGGTACTTGGTGCCAAGCATTCTACATGTCACTAGTTGAAAGAAAAAAAAATGTACTCTCCTCAAATCTTGAAAGGCTTCTGAAGTGTATGGGTGTTACTGACCACCACCTCATTAGGCTATCACAAGTCCAAACAAAGTCTTAATCATTATTCATCATCTTAACTCATGGTGTGACAGTAGAGCCTGTCATTTCAGTGAGTCATTCTTGTTTTAATCTTGTTGGATTATAACACAAGGAGTAGTATGGGGAAAGTATAGGGAAAAGGTATAGAAAGCAAGGGTACAAGAAGGTAAAGAAGTCAGTGTCAGTGGACTGAATGTGAGACATGGGCAGTAAGGAGAAGAGAGGATATGAGTGCCAGGCTGTACGTTGTACAAGAAGGACAGAGACGGGAGAAATGAGAGAAGGATGGAAGCCTATGTAAGAAAATGTATCAAGTGCAAAATGCAAGGAAAAGAGCACTATCCAATGAAAGAAAAGAGATGGTAAGAAGTAGAACCCAGAACAAACATCCTGATAGCTAAGGTAAAGGAAGGGAGGTAGTCATTGGTAATAATATTAATAATAATAATAATAATAATAATAATAATAATAATACTTATTTGTTAGCCAGGTAGACCCACTGGAAAAAAGTTCCTTTTCACAAATGACCAGGGATCCATGTGCGGTTAAGTGATTTTCTCAAGATCCCACAGTATGCAAATGAAGGCTGTACCACAGGGACTATAGCTCACAGCCTTAGCCCTCTGCACCAACTAGCCAGACTAAATAATGTCCAGTAAAGAGAATGAACAAGCTGGAAAGAATAAAATAATGGAGTAAAACAAGCACCATAATGATGGGGAACCTGAAGCTACCAAAGGCAAACTTGGAGGTCTAGCATCAAGGGATTTAGAGGAGAGAAGAGTGAGGCCTGGGCTTGGGGCCAACAGGAATTCAATCAGCTGCTATGTAAAATCACCAAACAAAGCAGCACCCTGAACATGGTGCTCCCCAACATATAAGGGTTCAGGAGTTATGAGGAGAAGGCACCCTAAGCCAAAGAAGACAATGCTACTGATTTAGAGTAGAGAGGAACATGAAGCCAAGAGCAAAAATAATAGTATAGAACTATGGGATACAAACTGTGTGGTGCTGAGGAAAAAGAATAAAAGAGGATCCAAGGAATGAAGGATGTTTATGGACATATAAGGTATGGGCATAGTTCAGAGAAACTGTGCTCAGGTCTGTCAAAGTAGGACCGAGGAAGAAGGAAAATGGTGAGCATTCAAGAACTCAAATGTGGCTGTAAATGGAAGTAAAACAAGCAATTAAGATAAAAGTGAGCACAGAAAGTGGAAAACAGGAAGATGGAAGAGTTGGGTTAAGAACTCTTCAAAGAGGCAGGCAGAGTTGCTGTGAAGGAACTGAAGTCAGCAGAGGTGAGAGTAAATGTCAAGGAGACATACAATGACAATATTAAGTGTATCTCAAAGTAAAGAAAGAGGGTTACAGATCCTTCTACACTAAGGAAGGATAGGGAGCAGGCCACAACTGATGAGGAGAAAGCCAATGTGCTGAATGAATACTTCAGGCCAATATTCACCAATGAAAAGAAGAGGACACCATTTCAGGATGTAGCAAGTGCAAAATGGGTAGATTAGTGAGCAGCAGTGCACAAAGTGAGAATATAAAAAGAGAACTGGCTGCTCTAAAGGAGTCAAAGGTACAGGCTCATGATACACTGCCTCCTCCTCCTCCAAGATAATTAAAAGGTAATCATAGTGTTGGTCATTCCATAGGGACAACAGATAAACTAAAAAAAGGTCAGTCTGACATCAGTGGTAGGAAGGTCATAAAAACGACCTTAGAAAAGGAATGGTCTCTTTCCTGGAAAAAGTCAAGCAACCAATTTGGTTTTATAGTTAGGAGGATATGGCAGTTAAATTGGATCATTTTTTATGCTGGGTCATAGATGAACTGGACAAGGGAGTGCTGGAATGTATTGCAACTTGGGCATCATTAAAGCTTTCTACATATTCCAGAACAAATATCTGCCAGGTAAGCTGCATGGGATGGAAATGGGACAGAAAAGGGGGCAGTGGATAAAGGTTAGCTGAAAACTAGGAGACAGAGGGAAGTAGTTGGGAGTTTTGTCAGTGGTAAAGGACACGAGCAGTTTAGTTCTGCAGTATTGTCTTCTAAACCCTCTGTCTGATAGTCTTAGGCATATCTGAGGGAGCAGATAGCAGGATAAATGTCCTGATGCCATGAGGGATGAGAGAGAAAGCATTAGGAAGAATATAGAAAGGCGTGTGAGGGATGCAGAGAGGTGGCAATTTAGATTCAGTGTAGAAAAATACATTAGTATTGCACTTGGAATACAAAGACCAAGGGTGGACAGTGCCAGCTGAAAAAAATAGAGCTGAATATGATGGTGCTTGAAAAGGACTTAGGAGTGATCCTTACATCAAGACTGGACACCAGAAAACAGAATGATGCAGTAACAGCAACAGGGAACTGTGGTGTATCCCTAGATTGATATATTCCAGAAATGATTAGACCACACGTCAAGTGAAAAGAAATTTTTGGAAGTCATACAAAATATGTGATATTAAGCTACCAGAGTCTATGGGGGGAGCTATGAGAGAGAGAACTTAGCCTCTTTATCTCTTCAGGCTAGGAAACACAGATGGAGTATAGTATGAGTTTGATAGATAGCAGTGAGGTTATATATGCGAGGATCAATCTAAGCAGAAAGAGCAGAGGAGAAGGAGAAGCTAGAATGAGCAAATGCAAAGAACAAACGACTCCTCTAAGATCTGACAAGTTTCTTCAAGTAGAGGTGATGAATGAAGGAACAAGCTACTTGCATGGGAACTGCAGAGAAAAGAATCTCAGATTCACTCAAGATATGCAAACTAGCTATGGTGAAATAAAGAAAGAGATGTAGACCTCTGAGTATATTAAAAGGGAAGATTAGATAAGGAGAATGTTTCTTTCTGCTAGCAAATGAAATAAAATGAAAGATAACATACTTATCTGGAATGAGGCCTTGCACAATTTATAACTTGAGTATAACCATTGTGTTAAAGTTCATCAAGTATTTCCTTAACAACCTAATAACATTAAAAATGGATAAAACAGCTTGCAAATTTAATGCACAAGCTCAAAACTTGGTATAGGTTCATAGGTTCATAGGTTCTTACTAGGCTATCTGCCCTAGGACATTTACAAGCCTAGCCAGAGTGTGTTTGGCTTTTGCCACCCTTCTTAGATTAGTTGACTGTGCCTCTGTATAGTAGGTCACAGAAGATAGCCCATTTAAGGTTAGTTTACCATGCCTCTGTCTAGCAGTGACACAGAAGAGATCCCAGGGGTAAGTTTACGATCTCCCATCCAAACGTCAAGATTCTTCTTGAAGAGGGTCATTGAGGGGCTCTGTCTGACATGGATTGGGATTTTGTTCCAGAGTGAGGGGAGCCTATGGGATATGAATCTGTCCCTCCAGCATGTTCTATTTATTTCTGTGCTGAGGTTTAAGTCACTGGAGCGTGTAGTTCTGATGGATTTGGATTTCTTGAGGTGGAGCATGTCCATTAATTTTGGGTTGGACATGGCTTTATACGTCAGGCACAGATCGCCTCTGAGTAGGCGGTAAGCAACTGAGTAGATCTGGAGTTTCTTTAGCCTAACTGCGCAGGGTATCTGTTTGAGTCCCTTGAGCCTCTTGGTGAGGTACTTTTGGGGTCTTTCTAGTTGTAGCAGGTGTCGGTAAGGTACATCCCAAATGGGGCATTGTATTCAATTATGGGCCTGATGAGTGATGAGTAGAGGGGCACAATGACCTCTCTTGATCTAGATGTGAACCCCTTCATGATAAGGTGGGCTATATAGTATATGGTATCTATTTTTCTGAATATTACTAACATTCAGAAACTTCATTTAGATTCAACTGTGCACCAATTACTCCCTAAATGTACTGGTTTTGACACACTGGAAGGTGTTGGAATTAAAACTGTACTGTTCTCAATTCTTTTCCACTTATGTTTTATTTATCCAGGGTGAAACAAATCATCATGTTCCTAGAAAAATCATACTTCAAATCATTTTGATAGCTGAATAGGCTGGGAAGTGACAGGTGATTTTACATAACCGGCCAAAGCTAGCCTACAGTTACCTATGGATGCTTCTCCTCTGAATCATCCATGCAATCTACTCCAGCCCAGCTTAAATCATCAACAGTCTTCCACTATACAGCTTAACTTAGTTAAGTACTGCAAGGATCCAACCCTGGTATTCCTAAATGCGGAACCCTTAACATATTGCTTAAAATCTTATTTTTTCTAATTCTATAACTCTATAATTCTTTTTTCTAAAGATAAAACATTAAAATGGTGCAGACCTTCTTTACATTTTAAGCATCTATCCACCAAATGCATTTGGTTACCAAGCCTACACTCCTTACAAGGTAGCCAGGCATGCACCATCTATTCCAAGGTGTACACACTTTAAAAGTATTTGTTTTGTGCATTGAAATGATCTAGATTGAAATTTTAATTTGCATATTTATCATGGTTTATTGTTATGTATTCTATTAAATGTTTTCATTGTTTTCAGAAAGCTTGGCTGGCAAATACATTTTTCTTACTAAGAAGGTGGTTGTTTAAAAATTGTTTTTCACATTAGTGAGAGTATACTGTCCAGAAAACTGCAATTCTGCAATGACCATAGTTTCGTGAGCTCAGTTAGTGGTGTGCATTTCCAAACATTCTAGGTAAATATCAGTCTAGCCTTGCACTCCATGTATGAATTTCAAAACTGCATAAAATGCTCAGAATGCATTCTTAGCAAAGATCTCTACCAGGGAATTAATCAAGCACCCTTAAAATATCCTCTCCCCAAATATTTTACTCACCTTGGTTTCCACTTTGCAGGCCTGTGCACTGCAATTAAACATTGGTATAATCCATACTCAACAATTGTTTTCACTCCTCACTTACTTCAATATGCCAATTAAAATATATTCAGCCCCAGGCTAAGTCCTACATATAGTAGATTATGTTTTTCTGCATTAAATTAAAGCTTTCACCTGTCAATTTTCTTTCATTCTATTTCTAGTGTTCATAAGTTCTTCATTGTCCACTTGGGTGATATGTTCAACTCAGTGTTATTCTAGCTGGATTTGAACAAGTAGTCAAACAGTCTGCTTTTTGATGCATTTTAAACCTACTAGTCTGACAGTGGTTCACACTGCTTTTTTCAATAAGCCCTGTAACATAAAATACTGCCTGTGTTCACACTTTACAAAATACTTTTCAGAGTCTGTTTTTGTCTTTTAACAATTGTAATTGTTTTAATACATACTACATTGGATTTTAACTAGTTAACCTAACTGGTAAACATGAGAAAGAATAAATATTCCACTTTGAAGCATAAATGTAGTGCATTTAACTATGCTTCATTGACAGTATTTCAGAATAATAATCTTGCCTCCCTGAAACAAAGATCCATCTTTTTCTGTCCAAGTGTTCAATGACATGTTTATGAAGTGGAGTTCTGTAATGTGAAAATGGTGTGGTCATATCAAACACTGTTAAGTCATCATCCTATCCTAATATAAAATAGCTTTTTTTCAGTCTGCTTTTTGGTTATATTATTAACTGATCCTATTACATACCTCTTGTTCTTCCTGGGATCTCATTAAAATGTCCTCACAGGAAGACAGTAAATGCAGACTGAGACACTGATACGCCTAGTCTCCAACAATAACATGATCCCGCTGATGGGTTCACAGGGACAGAAAAGCAGTCTATTCTCTGCTTGCTTGTAAACCTTGAAGCATAAAAGTAGTTTGCCTTGGTATTCAACTTAGTGACATCGCATGGTTCAAAATGAGGATTCAAGAATCTAATCTGCAGAAAGGAATGTCACTTCTTTCTGTTAAGAACAATACCATGGATTTTCAGCTGTAATATTTCAGATACTGAGCATATGTGCTTCAAGTAGTAGTATCCTAGAAACAACAAAAAGCCTTAAATAAATTAAGCTAAAATACATGTTTTAAGTTCAAAGCAACAGAACACACTTTTTTCTTTTTTTTAATAGTGACAATAATAGATGTTCACAGCTAAGTATAGAAATAAATAAATCATATGACTACTTCTGAAAATGCTCATTACCCAATATTTCTTTTTTTGTTAGGAAAACATAAAAACAGTTTAACAATGTACAGCTTGAAAGTAAACATACTGAATAAGGATATACCTCTGCTCAACGATCTTTAGATGTAAGGGACCATAAATTAATACTCTAAAACAGGATGTAACTTGCGTGGTTATGCAGTACATTGAATGCAAGAATGCCAATATATATGAATGAATGTGTTTAAGGTAAAATAATTTAAAAAGTCATCAGGTTAAAATATGAACACTTATCATAACTATTATTAGGCTAATCCACTGATCTTCCACTGTGAACATTACACTAACTTACAGTAGATGTGTTTATTGTAGATGCTATTAACTTCATGTGGCTTGTCTAACTAACAGTGAAATAAGTAGGATGGATTACAAAGCAAAAGAGCACCTTACCGTTTGAATAATTTGCCACTTTTTAGAATGGCTTTCCTTAACTTAACCCACAAGTCTGCTAGTCTAGCTTGACAGGGAATCACGAGTCTACAGATGGATAGTGACAATAACGTTGGATCTGCATGACTAAGAAGTTCCTAGCCAACTAATCTGGCCTACAAACTATGAATTTATTCAGTGTTCAACAGCATTAATGTGAGCAGATATTTGCAAAATCAATATTTTATCTTCCTTGTGCAGCCTGTACATTATAGGGTGGATGAACTCCTTTCTCCTTAAAAGGGCTATGGAAAGCATTGGTTCACACAGTCGTGAGAGATGTCATAGCTCTGTAAGTGGCCTGTTTGCAGTCCAGTCTGGGTGTTCAGGTTGGAAACCCATACCCAGAACAGCAGTGCATATCCCTTTTATGCTCTGTGAGCCAGGTTGTACTTTCTATTACTTCGTACCTTAGAGGCAGTGGTTACAACTCACCTCCATATCTGGTGTCACTCAGCCTCCATATCTGGTGGGCAGGGGTGGGATTTTTTTAAAGAACATGCATTTCATTAATGTAGTGTCAAGCCTGGAGATTCATGAAGAAACACCATTGCTCCTGGCATGGACTGCTGTAAAAAGGCTCTGTTTCTGTGATTTGAATATTTCTAGTTCAGAGACACATTAACTGCAATGAGGAAAGACATCCTTATTGGCTAATTTGCAGGTCTCTGAATTGCTGTTAACTACCACACATGCATTTCAGTACATTCCTGTGCTAGTTAACAGTGGCAGCCTCGTTGTGTTAGCATATGCAGCCCCCCTCAGTCACTCTCACACACTCTACCATGCAGAAGCACACACAGTGAAACAGACACGCACAAGCTCATCACATACCCAATACCTGCCCCTGTTGTCTGAACTTCCCAATATTTCCTTCCCCCCCCCTGCCCTGATAACTTTAATATCCTTCAGTAAATGAATGGTAGAATTGGTATCCTAGAGACTTTCTAAGTTTGTTGGAGGATTATTTTAAAGCAGTCTACACCTTTGTCTATGTCTTAATATCTTGTGATACAAGGTGAAGACATGTTTAATGTTCCCAGACCATCTCCTTCATATGTCACAAATTGCTACAGGCATTGTATAGTGCCTGGGATCCTCATATGTCAAAACAAAATGCTGCACTCACTTGTCAGTTATTGCTAAGGTCTTCTGAGCCAACTGTGCAGGGTTTGAATCCATAACTCTCCCTTGTCATATCCTTTTTTCATTGGTTAATTTTGTTTAACATGGTACTCCTGGTGTCTAATGTGGTGCAGAAGATTAATATTTGGTAGGAGAGGTGGTGGGGTACAAGATTAGAATCATTTTTATTGCTTTTAAGGCATGCTGCTTAATAGTATCCCTGATGTCAAGTGGTTTCCCCACATCACATTTTCTTTTAGTTTTAAGTGCCTTTAAGGCACACTGTATAGAGTATTGCTGGTGCTTAGTGTCCCCCAACCCAAATTATGTGTAAGTGCCATTTGGGCATGCATTTTAAAAAAATTTCCATGTGGCTAGTTGTCCCTCCCCAACCCCTGATCCACATTCTGTTTAAGTACCATTCCGGCACCAGTTTAAAGAGGTATCCCTTGTGGTTAATGGTTCCCCCATTCCCTGATGAATGTTCTGTTTCAGTACCATTCAGGCACAAATATTCTAGGTGGCTAGTGGTTCCCCTCACCCAGTATTGCAGGTTTTGATAATTAGTGCGGCGGCTTGTGGAAGTGTGATTTCCATTGTATCCAAACCACCTGCACACACACACACACACACACACACACACACACACACACACACACACACACACACACACACACACACACACACCCGCACACACACACACACACACACACACACACACACACACACACACACACACACACACACACACACACACACACACTCACTCAATATACACACACACACACTCACTCAATATACACACACACACACTCACTCAATATACACACACACACACACACACACACACTTAAATTGCACCTTCAATAACCCCCCTACTGCTATCACCTCAGAAAAACACAGACTGACACAGGCACTTACACTTGTAACCCCTCACATACACACCTGCACATACCCCCTAACCCTACCTTACCACTATATCTCTCAACCTCTTACAGCAAGAAACCTGGGCAATGCCACAAATAATTGGGGGACAAAGGCCCAAAATAGGGACACTTTTTAAAAATTGCTCTTACAAACTTAGAAAGTTGGTAGACTAACAGGATTTACATTGGCATGCATTTTCTGAAGGATATGTTTGAGTCTGAGATTCAAATGTCTGGCATTATTTTCTGACTTCAGTCCTCAACGATTTCTTAGTGATCTGCCAGAAAGTGACAATTTTATGAGAAGCAGGCCAAAAATATGAGGCAAAAATCTGGACATTCTGCTAAAATCTGTACAGTTAAGAGGTGTGTGACTAAACTTTCCAGCACTGTGATGGATGAACATGGGTTTTTGGCCATGCTCCTCCCCATGAGCAGACAGGAACAACCATGCTGATCTACACAGATGAACAATCCTCTGAATCACTCAGCTGTGAAAATGCCTTACCAAAGACATTTCTGTGGGGACAGCACATAGCTAATTAGTATATGCCTCTCCGAGGATGGACTCATTAGCAGATAATACTGCCACAAAGACAGTCCACTGCACTGCTGCATGTCTTCTTTAAAAATCACTTTGATAGGTTTGTTGCTGAGTTACAAAATATTAGGAAAAGCCTTAAGCAAAAAATAAATAAATAAATCACATCTTTTAACAAACTCTAGAAGCATAGATAACAGGTCAATGCATTCCTAAAATCTGAAGGCTAGCATATGTCATTATACAAAATAAATAATACAAAAAGTGCTAACAGTGGCATACATAGTGTATGTCTGGCTTTTTCTTTTCTTTCTTGGTGGTATAAGAGTTAACATATAGCATCTGTGTGTGTGTGTGTGTGTGTGTGTATGTGTGTGTGTGTGTGTGTGTGTGTGTGTGTGTGTGTGTGTGTGTGTGTGTGTGTGTGTGTATGTGTGTGTGTGGGTGTGTGTGGAGTCTATATTACCAAATCAAAACCGCAAATAACCGAACACCAAAACAGCAACATATAAAGATTGAACTGCCAAAACTGCAAACGGCCACTTCAGCAAATTTTTTCTCAGGGGGAAAAAATCACTTGGCTATCGTCAGGAGTTTGCCCTTTTCTCCACTGTAAAGCTATCTCAGAGTTGGTATATTCTTTTTTTTTTCATATATGCTACACACTCTAGGTGCCTGCCTTTTTCTAAGTGCTTAAATAGGAGATTTACAGACTGTATATTGTATAGCAAAGAGTGAGAACTAACAGATAGGTGTGCTATCTGTCTCTCTAACATCTGTAAACCTACATTTTAGTAACCCCATATTTGCATGCAAGCACATATCTCTTGTTAGCTTATTTTTCTTTCTCTCCTTCTATACTGTGGAAGCCACCATTTCTGTTCTTAGTAATCACAAACTTGCATAACTACAAATATCTCCGGTAATCTTTTTTATTGTCCTGTTTAAAGGCTAGAAAGGTGAAATGCATAACTGTGAAAAATAGTGCACTACTCTTGTTTGCCAAACGTTACTTAATGCGGATGAGTATAGAGAAATAGTACTATACCTAACTAGTTCAACCATCAAGATATCCTTATTAACTATCTCTCGCTCTCTCTCTCTCTCCCAGTGAAACAACTCACTATGTAAAGAACTTGCACAGCTGAAGTTCACTTGCAGTTGCAAAAGTTCACAATGGGAAAAATACACTGAGTTAAATCTATGTAAGGCAAATACATAGACTCAGACAAATAATTTAATTTGTAAGTCATGCACTACTGTATTCTGTTTGTAGTGTTGAATCTGCTGGAAGGATATCCCCACCCCCACTTACCCACACTCAAAGGCCTTTTACTGCTGTAGGTGAAGCTACATTAACACTTCAGCATATTTTATTCTTATCAGTGTAATAGATCCCTGGAAAAGGCATTGAAAAGCCCATAACTATAAAATTAGATGCTGTGACTCAAGTTTTTAGAGTTCAGCCACCTTGTCTTTGCATTCAGGAACATTCTACCTCACTGATTGTTTATAGTGGTAAACCATCTGCGGGGTTTCTTCCCGCTCCGTAAGCTTTACTCACTCCGCTTCCCTAAACTTCCCCCATACCCCACCCTCCCCAGCACCTCTACTCATATTCCAAGCAAACCACTCCCCCTCATTCCTCTGATCCAGTTATATACAACTCTGCCTTTTCCACACCCACATTTCATTCACACCTTACCTACTTTTATTTAACTAAACGTATCTGCTTCCCCTTACATCCATCAGCTTGAATTCTCATCCCCCCATACTATAATTCTTTACATGTTACTCTATTTTACCATCGCAACAATACTATTACATTACTCTAGGCTTACCACCTTCTCCTCTATTATACACATAAACTAACATTGCACCATAATTGTATTACTGACCAGTCACATCTCTCCCACCTCTCCTTATCACAAACCACAGGGCAAAATACCTAACCACATTGTCAAAGCCCAACCTGAAGTCAAAACATTTCCAAACTTACCTTCAGCTGCACACATATCACAAGATAACAAAATCTCTGTTTATACCTGATATATATTCTAACACATAAATACCACTTTTTCTATTGTTAAACCCACTATCAAGTTGACATGCTCCTCATAACCTGCCTAGCTTATTTACTCTTAATTCCCAACCTCGCTACAGCTATATCCTCACTTACCACCACACATCAATACACATCAACAACCTCCTCCAACCATCACCCCAATAAACAACACAGCTTCTCACATATCTCTTCTCAGCTTTTCCCCTATACCCTCCCATATTATTCTAGCCACAAATTGGCCTCCTCACCTCATATAAAACCACACTTGACACCAGTATCCTCACCTAGGAATAAAAAACACTTTCCATGGTACTCCTTCCTCATTACCTACCTACTCAAATGTGGAGACATACATCCTAACCCTGGTCCACCCTCTAATCCTAACCAAAAGAGTAACCTCAAAAATGTAGATATACTTACGCTGAACCTTAGAAGTATATGTAATAAAATAGCTTCATTGCATGTCTGGATTGATCAAAATAAACCTGACATACTAGCCCTTACAGAAACATAGCTACACTCCGGTGTAAAAGACTCAGAAATAATACCTCCAAACTTTGCAATAACCAGAAGAAATAGATCTAAAAAAAGGGGGGAGGGATAGCACTTCTATATCCCTCTACACTCAGCATCACACACTATACCAGTAATATACCCATCTTTTCCAATGTTGAGATACTAATCTCCTTTTTGAACCTCAATATATCAAAAAGAATTTGCATAACAGTAATATGTATCCCACAGGTAACAATATACCAGTGTTGGAAAATATTTTATCCTGGACATCCCACACAATAAACCTTGAAACAATAATCTTAGGAGATGTAAATATAGATTGGTAAACCATAGCTTCCGACTCCCCCACAAATATATAAATCTGTATGGGTTTTCTCAGCTTATAGGTTCATAGGTACATAGGTTCGTACTAGGCTATCTGCCCTAAGGCATTTATAAGCCTAGCCAGAGTGTATGTGGCTTACACCACCCCTTAGGATGAGAATACTATGCCCTTTTAGGGTTTAGTTTACTATGCCTCTGTCTAGTAGTGACACAGAGATGACCCCCGGGGTAAACCTACGATCTCCCATCCACTCGTCGAGATTTCTCTTGAATAGAGTCAGTGAGGGGCTCTGCCTAACATGGACTGGGATTCTGTTCCAGAGTGTAGGGAGCCTCTGGGTTTATCAATGCTCCAACAAGATACAGCAAAGATCTTGCCTGCCAATCCACCTTAGACTGGATTCTAATATCCCATCCTGCTAATTACCCCTCTTCTGGTACACTGTCTAACTCCCTGAGTGATCATCTACCAACTTATTCCCTTAGAACAAACTCCCAACAACTAAGAGTACACACTAAAATCAGTTAGGAACTCAACTAATTTTTGTTAGCATAAATTCAACAATCTCCTACAGGAAATAGACTGGACACCCCTTAAACAACCACCGCTAAATGATGCTGTACTACACTTTAATAACACCTTCCTTCACATAGTTAATACACTAGCTCCCATTTGTATGAAAAGAATCATATCAAAAAAACCTCAGCACCATGGCTTTCTAAGGAATGTAAATACCTGATGAATCAAAGGGACCAAGCCTGGTCAACCTGGAAACAAAACAAAAATGAACACAATCATGTTCATTTCAAAACACCACATAACAAAGTGACAAAACTAATCAACAGAGATAAGGAGTCATATTATTCCAGGCTTCAATTCCAGCACAAAATCAACCCCAGTAAATTTTGGCACTCAATATCTTTTCTACTTAGCCCTGGAAGAAATGGAGAGCACACCTTAACACCAGATACCCCTCCATCACAAATAGCCAAAAACTTTAACAAGCACTTCATAACATCAATTTTGGACCTATTAACTAACACCCCTAACCCCCACCCTTCAACCTATTCAGACACCAACCCCAGGCCATCAACTACTTCTTACCCTGTCATAACTAACCCTCCTACTTTACAAAATGTCATACAAACCCCATTCTCATTTCAGCCCATACCCACTGACACCATTAAGAAACTGCTACAAAAACGAAAACCCTGCTCTACCTCAGCTGATAATCTCCCCCCATACTACCATAAACTGTCTAACTCAGTCATCTACCCAATCAGTATCCTTATAAATAGGTCTTTATCTGAATCAGAAGTACCTACCATATGGAAACAATATCACATTACCTCCATCCACAAAGAAGGCAACTCTTTCAATCCATCCAATTTCCTTCCTATATCTATCTTGTCACCCATATCCAAAATTCTCGAGAGAGGTATCCATCAGCAGGTAATACAATATCTATTGGAAAACAATCTTCTAACCAAAACCCAACATGGCTTCTGACCTAGACACAGCATAGCTACAGCCCTATTATCTTTTACAGACACTGTGAACAAGCCCAGACATGCAAGATGCTATACAGCTTCAGTATTCCTTGATCTCTCCAAGGTCTTTGACACAGTGTCTCACCCCTTACTTTTGAACACACTGTCTAACCAAGGCTTCTCACATATCACAGTAAAATGGTTTCAGAGCTACCTCAAGGATCATAAACAAGCAGTGAAATGGTCCAGTGAACTCTCACCCTTTCTCCACAACCCTACTGGAGTCCCCCAAGGCTCCATCCTACTTTTGAGGATTTTCACAAACAACCTTCACACTGCCTCTCACCACGGGGCCCTCATTCAGTACACTGATGAATCCACCATAATCTGCACTGCTCAATCACTATCAGAACTGCTTTCAAAAACTCAGCAGTCCTTTACTGCAGTCGAATCCTGGCTACGAAATGCCCAACTCTTTCTTAATCCAAAGGAGACAAAACTAGTGCTCTTTCATCCCAAAAACACCTCCCCAGTCACTGATCATTTCAACATCCTTGCATCTGACAACACTGTCATAAGAATAATGCAGGACACCAAACTTCTAGGTGTTATCATTGACAATAAACTTTCATTTGACCCCCATATACAGCAAAATATAAAGAAAACTCATCAAAAACTGGGACTCGTATAGAAACAAACGTTTCTTTACTGCAGCAACCAAAACTACCCTTGCAAAAACATTTTTACTTCCCTCCCTTCTTTATGGTGCCTCTGCCTAAACTAACTTACAAAATTCTACCCTAAGCATATTGGAACAGTGCTACAACAAAGTTGCAAAGTTTGTCACAAACTCTAAAGATCACACACCACTGTAAACCACTCCTAGAACTAAACTGGCTTGAACTCCCCAACCAACTTGCCTTTATTCAGCTATCCACCTTACACAACCTTATTTTCAAGCCTACTGCCTGCCCTGCACAAGCCAGTCTAGTCACACCTTACACACCAATTTGATCCCTACGATCAAAAGACAAAAATCTCTTAGCTATCTTAAAACACACAAGAAAACCTGGTCACTCTCTGTATTCATACTCTGTCTCTATACTTTGGAATTCACTACCTCTAGCTACCAGGTCTATGCCTGGCCTAACCAGTTTCAAAGCCTCTTTAAAAAATCATCTCAAAAATACATGGCTCTGCTCCTGCATAAAGCCTGCCTAATGCTCAGGTCTTCCTCTTTCTGTCACATTTCAATCCCTCACAGACTGCAAGATCCTAAGGCTCTTCTAACTCCTTCTCTGATTCTATACCATATCCTTAAGCTGCTGCTCAGGCTTTATTGCTTTAATACTTCTTAACTCTCTCTCACAGTCTATCTGCATCACTAACTTTCTGGCTGCTATTTTCCTAACTGAAACTAACATTCTATTTTGCATATACTGTTACAGTCAATGTCACACATTGCACTACCTGTGTACTACTTTTTTGGACACTGTCTACATCATGTATGGTGAAAGTGACTATTATTGTCTGTAATGTTTTAACAATATAGAATTGTCTAGATGTCTAGTAATATATTGCAGCATCTTGTAGCAGTTCTGTATACCCAGTCAGACCACCCCGGTAAACAAATGTCAAATAAATAAATACAAATAAATAAATATTTAGTTAGGGGGGGTGTGGGGGGGCAAAGCCCACCACTTTCGTAGGGTTTGACAGTTTGTTTCGGTTTTGGTCGGTCAAGCGATTTTTCCCCTGGAAAAAATTCACTGAAGTGGCCGTTCATAGTTTTGACAAGTTCGATCTTTATGTGTTGCTGTTTTGGTGTTCGGTTATTTGTGGTTTCGATTTGGTAATATAGACCCACATGTGTGTGTGTGTGTGTGTTTGTGTGTGTGTGTGTGTGTGTGTGTGTGTGTGTGTGTGTGTGTGTGTGTGTGTGTGTGTGTGTGTGTGTGTGCATGTGGATATATTGTAACAGAGTTTTAGAAAATGTTTATGTGCCTTTAAAAGTGTACTCAGAATGTATACCAAATCATGGAATGTTGGAATATTGTCATAGCAATCAGTTACATCATAAGGCCTTAACTTTCAATTAGTATGGTATAAAAATGAATCATCTGGAGGGCTAAATTCATGAAGTTAGTTCCCCACAAGAATGATAATCTGACAAAAGACCTGAAAATATGGAATGGGAGATCCCATTCGAGGCTAAACTTTGCATTGTAACTTATGGGACATACATTATGAAAGTATCTGACTTTATAGAGTTGAAATTTGGGAATGGAGGGAGCATGCAAACTTACACTTTCCCTATGTTACAACATAACTTGAATCCTTTACACTGAGTAGATATTCCAAGGGATTCAGCAAGCTTTGCACGGTGTGCAGGAATAGTACAGGAGCTGCTGGAGGCAATATAGCCCCCGAGAGATCCAAGAACAAGCTCCCGGGACGTGCATGAGCACTCCTGCACTATTCTTGCATGGACACAGCTCCTGTATGCAAATTACCCCATTTGCAGGTGAAAACCATGCAAATAAGGTGAATTTGCGATCCAGAAAGCTGACAGTCGGCCGTGCAGGACTAGTGTAATCTGCAGAAATGTACTCGGTTAGTAACAGAGTACATTTCTGCAAACTACAAAATGGAGCCATGACAGCTCAAAATAAAGGGTGTATATAATGTGTAAAGCATGCCAATGGCCAAATATATGGCCATTGGCATGGAAAACAGTTGCAAAAATAAAAAAAAAATAACTTTTATTTTTTTTGGCCGATTTAGGCCGTTTAAGTGTAGGGCAGTGGCGCGCAAACGGGATCGGCCCAAAAATAAAAATAAAAAAAAAAACTTGAAAAAAAACATTCTATCCAAAATCACAATTTTGCATTATACTCAATGGCAGGCAGAAGACAACATGGCCAGTGAATAGTAGTTGCTAAGGGGAAAGGCTCAGTGTCAGACTTGTAACTAGGCATTAGCAGGCAATCCTATGCAAATGAGGGGAGTGATACTGAATTCCAGATACCCCCTCATAGCTAGCCTGCACCCAACCGTGTAGGTACAGGAAGACCATGGTGCAAGCCAAAGAGCTAGCTGACATCATAGAGGGGTGTGTTAGGCATACTGTAAGCTTACTGCAGCCCTGTGGCTCGGGTTTGCCCTTAGCTTAGCAGAGCCAAGCAAGGGGGTGTGTCTGAAGCTGCCAAGCACTCTTTGCATTGCCTAAGTGAGTGTGTGGCCGCTCACTGTGTTTTAAAGGGAAAAAAAAGTAATCCAGGAAATAGCAACTCTGTGCACATTTGAGCACTGTATTTACACGGTGCACCCCTGGGCTTAAACAGGAAGGCAATGGTAAGGGAAAACAGCAGAAGGAAGGTAATCAAGGAGAACTGGCATAGCTGGCAGGTGAAATGTATTAGAATCAGCCAATTACACAGGCAGCAGCACAGTCCAGTCCAGCACACTATTATAAACTATACAAACACCTTTCCCTCTGGTTTTTCCCACAAACTCTACACCACTGGTGTACACAAGCAGGGAAATTTTACCAAACAAAAGCAACAAAATGATAAGGGCTGCATTAGCTCTCATAAATCAACATGTGGAAGAAGCTGAGGGTGGTAAGAATGAGAATGCTAATGATCAACCCACAGTATGGAGAAGGAGAAGAGTGCACAGACCTAGGGTAACCTACCAGGGGCTGCATGAGCTGGAGATAGTGGAGTGCTACAGGGTGGACACGGACCTCCTACAGAGGGGAACTTATCCCATTGGATACCAAGGTATGTATAGGCCTAAGAATACTAGCCACAGGTACCTTCCAAAGGCCAACTGGGGATATCATGGGGATCTCACAGGCATCAGCATCCAGGGTACTCCACCAGTTCCTGGATGCCATGTCAGCACATGCCGGTAGGCACATATATTTCTTCACCCATGAGGCACTGACCAACAATATGCGTCTCTTCCACCAAATAGCAGAATAACCTGAGGTAGTGGATGCTATAGACTGCATGCACACACATATCAAAGCACCACCCAGTGAGGGGGTAAGGTCTACATCAACCACAAGGGCTTCCCCTCCATCAACTGCCAGGTCATGTGCAATGCCCAGGGCATTATAATAAATGTGTGTGCTAGCTGCCCTGGAAGCTATCACAACTCCCACATCTGGCATGTGATGCAGCTGTACCAGAGATTTGCCATTGGGGACATCCCTTATGGCCACCTAGTGGGGATGCTGGTTATGCACTGGAGCCGTGGCTGATGACATCCGTCAGAAATGCACACACACCCGAACACGAACTCCATAATGAGGCACACACACATACCAGAATCATAATATAGCATGTGTTTGGGATGCTCAAATCACGGTTCAAGTGCCTGGCCATATCCGGTGGAGCCTTGCAGTACTCATCAGCTACAAGTACCCAAATTGTCATTGTATGTGCCATGCTAGACAATATGATCCTGCGGAAACAGCTGCAGCCAGAACAGCATGGGGCAGGGCCACACAGGCCCCCACTATTGCCAAGGCCAGCACAGGCACAGAGTGACTCAGAGGAGGAACAACCTGAGCCTGCCCCTGTAGGCAGAAGGAGGCATGCCCAGTATGCCCAGGCCTTGGAAAAGAGGCAACACATAGCACATACACTGACACGGTAAGAACCCAGCAAATAACACCTCTCTCTGACTCACACATACATTAAAAGGGATGCCAAACATGACACTACTTGTGCTTAACCATGTATAGGGAGTGTACTATGTGCATCTGACATAGTCAGCCCTCCAGCACCATCCTCGATACTGGCACTGCCACAAGGTAAGTCACTCTTCCTATCAATTGCTGAATTGAGTAGTATTTTTTGTTACTTATATCTATGATATGGATGTGAGCATGCAAAGGAATTGGGTGGCTGAATGGGATGCCAGCAGATAGTAGACACCTATAGTGGCAGCATGAAATCTGTAACAAATACTGGTGTCACCATAGTAACCAGTGCTAGACAAGGTGACAAAACCCACTGCAGGAAATGTTGTGGGCCAAATGTGTGTCCATAGGACACACACATGCCAGTCAGGGAGGCTCTCACATACCCAACAACAGTCTCAGCCAGCAGGACAGGCATAGAAAAACACAAAGAAAGGCTGCGTTAAGGCCTCTGATTAATGGCACATGCCGGTGAGCACATATATTTATTCACCCATGTGGCATTGACCAGCAATATGTGTCTCTTCCACCAAATAGCAGAATAACCTGAGGTAGTGGATGCTATAGATTGCATGTACACACACATCAAAGCACCACCCAGTGAGTGGGGTAGGGTCTACATCAACCGCAAGGGCTTCCCCTCCATGAACTGCCAGGTCGTGTGCAAAATGGAGAACAACCCCCTCCAGACCTACACAGACAGACTACAACAGCTCAGGCAGTGGGATGTTAGTTCTGAAGGGTAAGAAGTCTGAAACTGAAATGTAGGTCAATAAAACCTAATGTAGGTCAATAAAACCTAAAAACTTTAGTACACTGACATGCCTCTAGTCTGCATGATAGGTCAGAATACAGAATGAAATGGAGTACCTGAAATACCAGTACAGTCATAGCAGATGTATACAGTTGTCAGGTGTACCCCCCCTCACAATCCTAAATAGAAATGTAGTAACATGTATGTGTAGGTATAATAATAGTGGAGCACATATTACCTGAGCCAGCCAAAGTAGCAGGATAGACTGTAGCATGTGTACAATATGCAGGGCTGTGTGCTAGGTTTATGTGTGTTGTATATTGTGTGAGAGTGGTCAGCATGTAGGCATGGTGAGGTTTGTCCTGGTTGCCATTGGCCAGTACTGCCAATAACAGGGCCAAGTTCTCACAACTGCAGTACCAAACACAATGCATCCTAGCAAAACACATTCCAGCAGTAAGCCATAGTAATTATTTGGATGTAATATCTGTCACCATCTGAAAGATGGACATGGCATGAATGTGGGCCCAGACATACAAACAGTACACAGGTGGAAGTACCCCAGACAGACAGTGTATAATATTTTACTGTCAAATGTACACACCTTTGGAATTATACATACAGGTTAGAGCACATTAGCTGGGTTTATAGTATGGAATACCGATGTTGTATGGCCAAACACTGGCAGACCACAAAGGTCACAGGTATGAAGTATTGAGAAACTGCTAATGTCCCTGCACAAGCCAGCATAAGTGGAATGCCCCATGTATATCTGTGAGTCATATGCAAGTAGTGTCCATAACACACATGCACCCAGCTCACCCCACCATCACCCACTGGCACCTCACAGGTCTTATCTCTGCTGTTGGGAATGAGTACAATATGACACCCACCTCTGTATGGCAATAGCCACAGAATGCAGCATGCAGAAGAGGTGTCCCATGCAGGTGTGTCCCTAGCTGTAAGCAGCACTCTGCCAGCATCCACACCACTGGATCAATAATGACAGAAGGTATTGACATTAATACCTTGCACACCTACACTGTCACCCCAGGGGAATATAGTGGCTTGCAGTCTGAGACTGTAGGAGTGACACAATGCAACGGCCTGCTACAGTTGGACTGCATCAGTACCAAATGCCCTACAGTCCTCTGCCAAAGGCCTGTGTCTCACCCGTACTGCCAATGTATGTTATGTCATGGACTCCCAAATAACAACATAACACAGTTCACAGAACCCAAATGCAAGGCCATTTCGACAAATCCCAATAACATGTCCACCATGTCCTACTGCATGAACTGTGGACCAACACCAAATTACTGCTGGGATGAAGTGATAACTATAGGGAACTTATCAGATAATGTTTGCATAATGTTTGGAAGAGGATAGAATAATAGAGGGGGGTAGGAGCATGGACGGCATGGAGTGTGTGAAGTCTGAAACTCAGCCCTGTGCACATACTATCCCTGCCTGCAAACACAGGAATGGGTTGCTACAAACCTGCTCGTAAGCCACAATGTGAAGTGGTAATGTCCAGAAATATGACCCCTGCCTCTGGGTAACCTGTGTAAATCTGTACAGCTTTGAGTTATGGCCACAGCAGGATATGGCCATACTGTCACGTCGATGGATGTACAAACATGGGATCCTCAGCCACCATTGTACCAAGGTGCTGAACCATTTACACAGACCCATCAGCAAGTGTCTGCAGCTTCCCCTCCAGAAGGGCATGATTGTGCAAGAATATCTAGGCTGCAGACCACAATACTGGACACAGCTGAATTCACCCTGTGTTCCCCTGGAAATTACTGCAAGCAAATATGTATACCTGACAGTAGTTGATGACATAAAACATCACAGTGTAAAACAGTACATATGTCTGAATATCTCTGCTAACACCAAAACCATATAGCAGAAGCAGCACAGACACAATTACCTACAGTAACCTACTATCCTTTGCCCATTTTGACACCATATTGTCAACCGATATACAGACATCCCACAGAAACAGGTTTCTAGCTGTAGGTGTAGAACACAAAAGCCTGAACTGGAGTACAACCTACCTGGAATGGATTCACACATTCAATACAGAAGGTCATACTGGGCATGCCCCCACACTTACAGAAATGAAGCCCATGTCTGGCAACAACAGTGGATTATACATATCTGACAGTCACAGATGTCTGTGCATACACTCCACATTGTACACCAGTCATGCTTTCCACACACATCAGATAGGAATACCCACATATATCCAAGGACAACACACTATAATAGGCCAAAATTACACATACATAGATGTGTGACAGAGAGTGACAGACAGTGACAAAGAGCCTCCCATCATGAGGCCTGTCCCACCCAGCACACATCCAATTGGCTAAAACCACATGATATGCAAATGTCAATCACTGCAGACATTTGCCTCTGGTATCCCTCAGTACTATAGTGTCTGTGGTGCTTGTGATAACTGTGTAACATGACTGTACAAGTCAGTATTCATCTAGCAGTTGTATACATGTACCTGTGAAATATAAACCTGTGTGTGCCTGAATGTTGTGTGTCTTCTTCCAGATGAATAGTTTATGGCCCATGCACACACACTGTACTCTCCATTGCTCTACTATGGCAAGCCTGCTGATGTCATTCACCTTGAAATACACCTTTGGTGAAGGAGCAGCCCTATAAGCTCTGTGGCGTGTGCTATAACTGTGTAATGCTATAGTATGATGTACTATTTAGGTAGGAGTTCTAATCCCAGACATGGCAAGTCTGTGTATATGTGTGTGTGTGTTGGGATCAATGCTTTTGTGGCCATTCACAGTCACTACACTCATCATTGCCCTACTTTGGCAAGCCTGATGATGTCATTCACCTTGAAATACACCTTTAGGAAATGAGGAGTCCTATATGCACTATGGTGTGTGCTATAACTGCATAATGCTGTAGTATGATGTACTAGTTAGATAGGGGCTCTATTCCAAGAGGTGGCAACTATAGAACTTTGTGTGTGTTTGTCTGAGTAGGCTAAATGCTTTTGAGGCCATTCACACTCACTACAATTTCCATTGTCCTACTTTGGCAGGGCTGCTGATGTCATTCACTTTTAAATACACCTTTGGGGAACCAATAGCCCAGTAAGCTCTGTGGCACATGCTATACCTGCACAGTGCTGTAGTGTGATGTACTAATTAGGTAAGAGTTATATTCCCAGACATGGCAACTGTAACACTTTGTGTGTGTTTGTCTGTGTAGGGATCAATGCTTTTGAGGCCATTCACACTCACTACAATTTCCATTGCTCTACTTTGGCAGGGCTGCTGGTGTCATTCACTTTGAAATACACCTTTGGGGAAAAATAGTCCACTAAGCTCTGTGGTGTTTGCTATAACTGCATAATGCTGTAGTGTGATGTACAAGTTTGGTAAGATTTCTAATCCCAGACATGGCAACTGTGAGACTTGGTGTGTGTGTTTGCCATTAGTATCCTGTGTGGAGGTAGATGGACTCATTGCGGAGCAGGTTTTGCAAATTTCTTATATAGTGGGCCTATTATATGTCACAATGTCCACCTTACAAGGATAACAGATGTCAAACAGCAGAGAGGCTGGGGTAGATAATCCACACCCCTACATGTGACATCATGGCTTGGGGAACAATATAGGTAAACCTTGTATTACCCAGAGAACACTCTCCACCCATGTTTCATACACCAACGCACTTGGCTAGGCAACAACCACTATGTTGGTAGTTCCTTGCATATTGCCCACAGATAGTAACCATGGTGTGATTGCAGTGGACTACAGAGGACATGCCACCCTGTCCCATTCCTACAATAGGCAAATCATTGAATACAGTGCTCCTTCACTATGTTCCCCACTGGACAACTTCAACAACTATAGAGTAAGCAAATGTAACCTACAAAGGACATGCCATGCCTTATACACATGCCCTGTATGGACAGATGCCACTGACACCAGTGAATACCGGTATCACGCTGTCAGTGTAGGTGCAGGGTTAACCTGGTTTCCATTGCCAGTTTTAACCACATGACATCAGGAAGGGCTCATCTGATGATAACAATCTGTCTACACAACATGCCCCAGACACCCCAGGTACACTTACACATGTCACAGAACATGCATGTGAGACATGTGCACATCCCAGACACCATCCATGTTATTGAATATAGAACACATACATGGCAAGCATTGCACAGCACTGGCCACCCACAATAGTAACCCAGATGAGTGGATGGTGAATACAATACCCACCTGTGCTCTCAATCCAGACACTACACCCCTGAGCCACACTGCAGACCATTGGCCTGATGCCAAGATATACCCTTTACTTAGCTTTGTACAGCCTTCTGACACAGTCAACCACTACACCACGGGTTCCCAAACTGTGAGCCGCGGCTTACTCACAGGGGCGCCATGAAGCTTAGTAGCTAATTTGTCAGGTAAGTGCTTGTATGAGTGTGTGTGTGTGTGTGTGTGTGTGTGTGTGTGTGTGTGTGTGTGTGTGTGTGTGTGTGTGTGTGTGTGTGTGTGTGTCTGTCTGTGTGTGTGAGTGAATGTGTGCATGAAAGCAAAAGAGTGTGTGTGTGTGTGTGTGTGTGTGTGTGTGTGTGTGTGTGTGTGTGTGTGTGTGTGTGTGTGTGTGTGTGTGTGTGTAAGATCAGGAGAGTGAGAGCGATGTGTGAGTGAATGCAGGAATGAATGAAGAAGTGGCTGTGTGTGTTTTTGAGAGATCGGGAGAATGAGAGCGATTTGTGAGTGAATGCAGGAATGAATGAAGAAGTGTCCATGTGTGTGTGTGTGTGTGTGTGTGTGTGTGTGTGTGTGTGTGTGTGTGTGTGTGTGTGTGTGTGTGTGTGTGATCAGAAGAGTGAGAGCGATGTGTGAATGAATGCAGGTATGAATGAGGAAGTGACTGTGTGTGTGTGTTTGATCTTGAGAGAGTGAGAGCAATGTGTGAGTGAATGCAGGAATGAATGAGGAAGTGACTGTGTGTGTATTTTTGATCGGGACAGAGAGAGTGCGATGTGTGAGTGAATGCATGTATGAATGAAGTGGCTGTCTGTGTGTGTGAGATCGGGAGAGAGAGAGAGATGTGTGAATGAATGCAGGTATGAATGAGGAGGTGACTGTGTGTGTGTGTGTGTGTGTGTGTGTGTGTGTGTGTGTGTGTGTGTGTGTGTGTGTGTGTGTGTCTGTGTGTGTCTGTGTGTGATCGGGAGAGTGAGAGTGATGTGTGAATGAATGCAGGTTTGAATGAGGAAGTGACTGTGTGTGTGTGTTTGATTGGGAGAGTGAGAGCGATGTGTGAATGAATGCAGGTATGAATGAGGAAGTGACTGTGTGTGTGTGTGTTTGATCAGGAGAGAGTGAGAGCGATGTGTAAGTGAATGCAGGAATTAATAAGGAAGTGACTGTGTCTGTGTGTATGATCGGGAGAGAGAGAGAGCGATGTGTGAGTGAATGCAGGTATGAATGAAGTGGCTGTCTGCGTGTGTGAGATCGATCGGGAGAGAGGGAGAGAGAGCGATGTGTGAATGAATGCAGGTATGAATGAGGAAGTGACTGTGTGTGTTTGATCGGGAGAGAGTGAGAGCGATGTGTGAATGAATGCAGATATGAATGATGAAGTGAGTGTGTGTGTTTGATGGGTGGCACTGTCTTCAGAGGTATTTGTACTAGCTTGTGTAGATTAGGGTTAGGCTGGATCAGTCAAGGTTGAGAAGATAATTTATGGAAGACCAGAGAGACTTTGGATTGCTGTGGTTTTATTTTGGGGTATTTTTGTAGTAAATCTTTTTTGCCTAGTTTAACTTGGCATTTACTTTGGTTCCTACGTTCTTTTCAATGCTGGAGATTAGACTGATTTTTATTTGTGGTCCAAATCTTCCAGGTGTCGTCCCTTAATTTCATATGTTTAGTGCTTCTAGTTAGCCAAGAAGTAGGACTCGATTTGGTCGTTTTGTTCTGAGACGGCAAATGTATTTAGAATACTTAGGAATGTTACACTGAATTTGGATATAGCTGTCTACTAGTGAGAAATAAAGTAGATTACACCAGTTACAGTATTTTAGGTACAAGATAAAGCTGTCTGCCAAACTTTGTGAGGTTATGGGCTGTGCTGAAAGGATGGTATTTATGGGTGTTAATTTTCTAATGTCAAAAACTAGTAGATGGTCACATAAGAGTGTCAGCTAGTGTTCATGATTAGATGATGTTTTGGAGAGTAAGAAAGAATCCAGTCTATGCTGGTTCCCTTATTACTGTTTTTGTTGTATCTGGAGTGGGTGGGGATTAGCTGAGAGAAGCTATACAGGTTTATATAATTTATGGAGTTTTCAGAGTCAAAAGTCACCTAGTTTTTTTTTTTTTTTTTTTTTGTGCGGCATGCTGGATGTGGCCCAGTTGAAAAGGTCTTCTGCTGTACTGCCATTGTTCCCGTGCAGTAAATGTGGACCAATTATGCATAGTGATTTTTTTATGGCTAAGTTTAAGGAGTGAGATGAGAACTTTTGCCTTGTTAAATTGCAGGGGGTTAATGGATGAATGTTCAAGCTAGAAAGAATTTTTGAAAATCATAGAAACTCTTCTAGCTTTTTTTTCCTGTAGATTGCGTGGGTGTTTAAGGAACAGTAGCGTGAGTTTTTAAAAAAAATGTTTGTCACTAAACAGTGTTTGGAGGTCCCTTTTAATACTGTGAGACGTTTAAGGCTTGAATGACATGTTATTAGAATAACTCTTGTACTAGGATCCCTTGTCTTGTACTTGAGGAGCTGTTCTTTTGGTCTGAATAGCTAATTCTACAGCTCAGTCAAATTCTCTGACAAAGTGACCCCGAGGAAGGAAAGTTCCCTTCAATTGTGTCTCTCTCTCTCACAATGGAATAAATGTGGTTGTGTTTTAAGATTTGCTGTAAATGACATACTTTTTGGCGTAGCCATGACGATTACGTTTTCTTTGGAGATGCCTCTCTCTCTCTCTCTCTCTCTCTCTCTGATCTTTACCCCATAAACTTATTTGTAAGGTTTTATTCTGTATAGTAACCTTGTTATCCAATGATATAACACTTGAAGCCAAATACTCCAAGGATATTTTTTAGAAGGGTGACCCTATTATTTATTTGTCTTTGTTTACTGTGAAAGTCTGACTGGGTAATACCAGTTTTCAGCGGAGGACCGGGGAGAAAAGCTCCACTTGCTTATGCTGCATTATACTAAGTTCCAGTCAAACACAGATTAATTACATTTCTATTTACATTTATAAATAAACAGTAGTTACATTTATTGATTCTAAGATTTAACAGAGGTGGAAGTTACTAAAGAGAAAGTACACATGCAACTTAGTGGATTGTATGGGCAGCAGTTATGTATAAACCTTGTTTTGTCATTTTTAGTAAGAGGTTGAGAATATTATGTTTAAAGAGAGTATCTTGGAGTATCATACAGTGAACACAAAGGTGAGTTCTTATTAGAATTATTCTATAACTTTCTAAGTTTGTAAGAGCAATATTTAAAATCTGTCCCTATTTGTCCCCCCATCATTTTAGGCTTTGGCCAGATTTATTGCTCTAAAAATCTGGACAAAGCCTAAAATGATGGGGGGACAAATAGGGACAGATTTTAAATATTGCTCTTACAAACTTAGAAAGTTGATAGAATAATAGGTTTTGCATTAACATGAATTATCTGAAGGATGTGGAGTCTTAAACTCAAATGTTTGTCATTATTTAATGACTTAAATCCTCAACTATTTGACAGAAAAGTACAGATTTTAGGAGGAACACAGCAAAAATGTGGACATTTTGTGAAAATCTGTACAGTTGAGAGGTCTGAATCACACACACACATACACACACGCACACACGCACACACACGCACACACACACAATCACTCTCACTCTACTGATCTCACACCCACATGCCACACACCCACTTATGCATTCATACATACATCAGTCTCACTCTTCTGATCTCACACATACACACACAGTCACTTCCTCATTCATACCTGCATTCATTCACTCATTGCTCTCACTCTCCCGATCTCACACATACACACACACAGCCACTTCCTCATTCATTCACACACACACACACACACACACACACACACACACACACACACACACACACACACACACACTTCTTCATTCATTCCTGCGTTCACTCTCACTTGCCGTGAACTAATAAGCTTATCTGCAAAATAAACTGCAAACTGTTCGCGGTTTATTTTGCAGCTAAGCTTATTAGTTTGCAGTGCCCCTGTGAGGAAGCCGCGGCTTCCCAGGGTACCACAGCACACACTTTGGGAACCCCTAAAATATGCACCAAAAAACAGAAAGAAACTACTGACCAAACTGCAGAAGTGTGCGAACCAAATACTCCACAAAAAAAAACACTGGTATATTGATGCTGTAGAAAATGCTGGTAATCCACGAAGTAAAGCAAAAAAGTTTATTGTAAGACAATAGAAAGCTGGTAAGCGCATTCATCCTCAACAAAAGAACTTCATCAGGCAAATTAAAATCAAACACAGAAGACATTTTAAAGGCTCCTTTTGTGCATCACATGATAGTGGCCACTCCCCCTAAGTAACACAAATTTAAAAGGGCAATACAAACTGTGATGTCAATGACAAAATGTTAAATAAATACATGTTAATAGATATAAAAAAAATATATTTTATTTATTTATTTTACATTTGTTGACCGGGATAGTCCGACTGGATGCATGTCCATTTTCAGCGGAGGCCCGGGGAGAAAAGCTCCAAGGGTAAGCAGATACAGCATTACATAATACCAGCATTACATATTACAAACAGACTATTTACAAAGATTACATAAGTAAGCAAGTTAAACAAAGTTCCACAGATTACAGTTAATCCTGAGCACAAGTCAGGATTAAATTAAATTACACAGTAAACTGGTTAACAGATTTTTACACATTCTAGAGAGAGTCAGCCAGGCTTGATACATTGACATAGCCAGTTAAGTGACAAATGTTGTTTGAGTCTAGTTTTAAATTGACCTAAGGTGGGAAGTAAGGTAATATCAGCTGGAAGAGAGTTCCAGGATCTACTTACAGAGTTTGTAAAGAGAGAATCACCAGCTGTGTTATTAATTTTGCTAGTTTGAATTAGTAGTTTGTTAGAGGATCGAAGCAGTCTAGGATTGTTATAGGGGGTGATAATATTTTTAAGTGCAGGAGTATTGTCTGGATTATAGAGGATTTTATAGACCATAATCAGTTGGTTATACTGGATTAGGCTGGGTAGTTCAAGCCATCCAAGCTGATTTAGATTGATGCAATGATGTGTCCTAAAAGGCAGCCCAGTGGCAAACCTGGCAATGTGGTTGTAGCAAATTGACAGTTTGTTAAGGACAGTCTTGTTTAAATTCGAGAGTAGAGGGGATGCATACAGAAGGTTTGAAAGAAGGTGAGAGCGAGCTATGGCAATTTTAGCTGGAGGGGTTAGGAAGGCTTTTATTCTGGAAAGTGACCGTAGTTTTTTATTGATGGTTTTGATAGTTTGGTTAACATGTAGGTCAAATTTTAGATTATTGTCTATGATAACACCTAATAGTTTTGTAGATGGGTCAGGGGAGATTATTGTGCCATCATTTGATTTTATGGTAAAGGTGAAAGCGGTAGACCTACGTGTTGGTGAAAATAACAGCATTTTAGTTTTTTTGGGATTTAGGATCAGACGATGTTCAGAAAGCCAGTTTTCTATTGTATTAAAGGTGGTCTGGGTAGCTGACCATAACTCTACAGGAGATGTGGCTGAGCAAATCAGAGTAGAGTCATCAGCATATTGGATACAACTGACTTTTGGGATGACAGTATAAAGGTCATTAATGAAGATGGAGAACAGCAAGGGCCCTAGTATAGAGTCTTGTGGTACTCCAAGGGTGTTAGGTAGAAGGTTAGAGAGTTTGTTCTGCCAGAGGACAGCCTGCTGTCGACCATTCAGGTAGGATTGAAACCACTGGAGGGCTCCAGTATCTAAACAGAATGTTTGCAGGGTGTGGATTAAAAGTTGGTGATCAACCATATCGAATGCCTTGGAAAGATCCAAAAAGAGGGCTGAGGATATATAATTATTGTTGCGATTATGGTTTGTGGTGTTAGTAAAGGCTAGGAGGGCTGAAGTAGTGCTGTGTTGAGGACGGAAGCCAAAATATAAAAAATATAGAAAATATACAAAAAAGATCAATGCATAAATATATATATATATATATATATATATATATATATATATATATATATATATATATATATATATATATAAAAAAAAATAAATAATCTGTTTAAAGCTCTCAATTTTAAAAGGGAATTAATGGAGAGGGATTTGCACACTTTTTTCTCCATTCATTCTTGCATTCACTCACACTTGCTGTGAACTAATAAGCTTAACTGAAAAATAAACTGCAAACTGTTTGTGGTTTACTTTGCAGCTAAGCTTATTAGTTTGCGGTGCCCCTGTGAGGAAGCCGCAGCTCCCCAGGGCACTGCAGTGCACACTTTGGGAACCCCTAAAATATGCACTTTATGCGCGCTGCAGGGGGGCACCTTGGGAAAACCTGGATTCAGCAAGGGAGCTGAGAATCGAAAAAGTTTGGGAACCACTGCACTACACACCTGTGAAGCAATGCACCCATGCATGTCAGTACTGGCAAACCTGTGTCTGTATGTGAGTGTGTGTGTGTGTGTGTGTGTGTGTGTGTGTGTGTGTGTGTGTGTGTGTGTGTGTGTGTGTGTGTGTGTGTGTGTGTGTGTGTGGAGTATTGATTTGGATGCCAGTCACACTCACTACACCTCTCATTGGGCTACTGAAGCATGCCTTCTGATGTCAGACACCTTGACATATCCTTTGCCCATATATCAGCCTGATAACCTCTGTGGTGCATGTGATACCTGTGTATTACTGTAGTGTGACAAACTAGTTAGTTAGGAAGTCTAATCCTGACCCTGCCAACTGTGATAATGGGTGTGAGTCCCTGAGAGAGTGAGGCTGTGTCATCCTTGACACCTGTTTTCATGGACAGGCACATGTACTACACCTACCTTATCCCTTCTTTATCACTGTTGCTGATGTCATTCATCGTCAAATATACCTTTGGACAGCTCCCCAACATGTAAGCTCTGTGGCACATGCAATAACTGCATAGACATGTAATAGCAATACATAGTCAGGCAGGGGCTTGAAACCCCATACTGATAAGTGTGTGACACAAACATGCTTAGCTTTTACTCTCCAACCCCCTCCCTGTCTTACTTTGTCTCTGTCTGTCTCTCTCACTCCCTCTCTGGTGGATGTGGAGAAGTACACCTGCTTTGCTTAGGCAACAGCTTGTATTTTGTAAATGATGCTCGTGATCAGCTGATGGCCTGTGCACGAATTGCAGTCCCCTACTAGCTGATTGCATGTGGAACAGCTGTGGTAACATTCCCATAGCCAATTGCATAGAAACACACTCCTATAGCTAGGAACATCATGTGGGTGTTGGTCCTTTTCATTCACTATGAGCAGGACTTCATGTCGGTGTTTGGCAAACAGCATCACTGATGGTAGTGGGATATACCTCTAACAACATACACTGTGGAGACAGGCCAACAAACAGGAGGGGGGTGTTCAAGACATGACTACAGAATGTAAGTTTTGCTCTTCTGCATTTGGAGTAATGTTGGTTTAACAGGGTTTGTGTGGATATGGCTGGTCTACATGATTTAATACCTGTCATGACAGTGTTATATGTTTGAGGAAACTCCCACTTGTAGGGTTATCTGCAGACTGGCCAGTGTTTGGAGTCTTATGTGTCTTGTGTTACTCACAGATTACCTAGCTTAGAACTGCAGAAGCATAGTCTGAGGAATGCAATCAGTACATGGTGACAGCCATGAGAGTTACTGACTTCATATGCCTCATAAGATATATGTCACAACAAACCCTGTTACAACAGTAAATGTATGAGGTTATCACAGCAACATGTCAATGTTGGCCCCATGTTTGTGCCTCCAGCCGCAACTCTGTCAACCTTTGTACATATGTTATGCAGTAAGAGGTGCATATGTTCTGTTCACCATTATTTATTGACATCATACCTGATAATAAGCCAGTGAGATATCAGACTGCTAGACATGTTATGTATAGTAGGGGTTATATTTGAGGACATAACCTGGGCATTCTGAGGTAGTGTGTACAGTAGTGAGGTCTGCATACGTATGGTGATTGTTGACAGTGTGTGTATTGCGAATATGTACCTTGGCCTGTGTACAGACTGTGGTAGATGTCATTGTTCTTGGTCCTGTTCTATCCGATGTTACATACTGTTCCAGTGTATGGTACCCTATCGGCTTACATGTTTGTAGGGCCAAGCACACACATGTCCCCTACCACAGGCAGGCATTGGACCACACTGTGTAGTGGCCCAGTATATATACGGGTAGTGTGTGAGTGGCACATATGGGGATGGTGTTGATCAAACAGTCCATATACTGTAATATTAAGCTCGCTTACCATATGTGGCTGTGGCTGTGTTCACATTGGTTGTGGGTATGCACTTTCACACAGGTGTCTGTTACTCTGTGCTGTGACATGCCTGTAGAGCCTGCTATATTTGCAGGTACATGTGTAAGAAATGTAGGCCAGTCTGCCTGTAGTTTGCACAGTGCTTTGTTACATGCCTAGCATCTTAGTGTACTTACCCAGTGTGATGTTATATCCAGATATTTGTCAGATGTACTGCTGCTGGGCCACCATAACTGTCATGTATTTCTGACAAAGCAGTGGGATGCTATACAGATGTATGTCACTAACTAGTGGGTAGTATGTTAACATGTGACCTCTGCATCACTGGTTATTATGTGTCAGGACAGACAGGAGTGTATGAATGCATAAACTGTGTGGGCATATGTATTCCAGTATTTATGTGATATACCCATTTACATGGCTGTTAACATCCACATTGTCAGATTTGCTCCACTTGTCTTGCACTAAGGGGTTCTGTGTATACCTCTAGACTGACCAGAGTGTGTCAGACTGTCCACATTTATTGGTCATATCTCTGCTGTATTCCACAGGACCATTACTGTGATATCAGTGGTACTGTACTATGATGACCTTAGGATGCCTCTCAGTAACTGATGGCGTACATGTTAATAGCAGATGTGACCTCCCACACACAACATTTCTGTTAAGACAACCCCTGTTACAGTAACAACAGTCTACATATTATACCTGCAATACGTACATGACATCCCCTTGCAATAAGAGGTTGAGACTATTGGTGCTGAGGTATGACTCCACTCCATGTTCTGGACATATGTTAAACATATATGTGTGTGTGTGTGTGTATATATATATATATATATATATATATATATATATATATATATATATATGTATATATAAAATATATATATATATATATATATATATTTAGATATATACACATATACATATCTACATACATGGATATATATATATATATATACATACACACACATATACATACACACACACACACACACACACACACACACACACACACACACACATATATATATATATATATATATATATATATATATATATATATATATATATATATATATACATATACATATACTCATCTATATAAGTCTGCATATATACAGGTATATATTTATTTTGTTGCTGGGCAGAACAAGGGCTGTTGGATACAGAGGGGTTAAGGCAGTTTGAGGACATTTTATAACAATTTTGTCATAATTGGTTAATTAAGTATGAAGTAATTGTTTGATTGCTACCCTATATAAGGATAGCAAGAAATGTTGCCATTTTTTGTCTGAGGAAGGAGGGGCATTGGTCTCTCCGAAAGCATTTGCTAATAAAACGGATTTTACATTATTCAGTTTGGGTTCGTAACTACAAGCTTGCATTTTGTTTTCTTAGTTTGTTCAGTTCTTGCTCGTTGTATTCGCAGTTTTGAACAGCTTTAAGCGTGTTTGCGTGAAGCTAAGTCGTGCTAACAAATGGTTAAACGTATGTGCGCTTACACCATGTAGGCTTCACTTACCTATAAGCAAATATAATAAAAATAAAAAAATAATTAATATTTATAATATAAATATAAAAATAATAGCGAATGTGCTTAGCTGTTATATTGCAGTAATGCTGACACCTGCTAAGCATGGCTCAGCCCTGGTAACCAGTGCTCACATTCCAGTCTGATACCATAGCAGAGTAATGACATCTGCAATAAGTGTTTGTAATGTCATGTACATAACATGCGTCTATGTGCTGTCATTACAGTAGCAAGGGGTGTGAGTCTACTGTCTGGGACACTTGAGTATGTATGGCTTGTACAACACTCTTATCCATGTGAAGGTGTGACATACAGGGGTAGTATCCCAGGTTATATAGTCACACTGGCATGTAGTGTACCATTACGTTACTACTGTTGACAGTGCTTTCCGAAGTAAGACTAGATTGCTAATTGTAGTACTGGAAACAAACACCCCTGCATGCAAAGATGGACTCTGAGTCCTCACTGTTGTGTTCCTGGTGTGTGAGCTGTGTCTCATTAAATATTTCCTACTGGGTAATGATCTGACATGTGGAAAATAACTGTGGACTACTGTGTGTATTACACATGTGAGTGAGGGCTGCCATCATGTAGTAATGGCATACCTATTGATGTCAGATGTCTGTCAACACAATCATCCTAATGCATAGCTAGTTGGCTAGCTGATGTCTGTCAGTCCACTGTACAGGTGTGCAGATGTCAGGTATCCATCTTGGATACTTAAAGGCAATCTATGCTTGACTGACACTGACATGTCTGCCCAGCTGTGTTATAAATGCCGCAGATAGGACTCCACATCCTCTACGCACCACATGCCATGGAGACCTCAACTATGCTATCACAGTCAACAGAATATGCTTGGGTACAGGTCTCCAAGACAGACACTAACCATGTTATATAATACATGTTGCATACATGTCAACTGGAGCACCTCAACGACCCTCTGCAAGAAGCACCCAGATGATTGGCCGATGCATGTCACTCTCATCTTGAGGATCACCCCAGTGGTGGCTGTTGATAGATGGCCTGCTGGCACATGGCAGGTGGCATGATACCACTGTACACACATCCTCTACACTTCCCATTATTCCATGGACAATAGCCTGGTACACACCTATGAACACCTGCACCGATGCATCCCAGTACTGACAAATATGTACGTGTGCATTACTGAGAATATCAGTGTCTGTGTCTTTGTAGACCTGTAGTTGGGAATACCCTGAGGCCCTTCACATCCGCCATACCCCCATTGCCTTAGTTAGATGTGGCTGCTGCTGTACCAGACATTACATGTACCTTGTTACACTCTTCTCCCTAAGGGCTACCTGGGCCTTGCAGTACCAGCACAACACTGTTGTACAAATGGGTTGATAGGCATGGGATACCCACTGAGATCTGACAAGTGTGTGTATGTGTGCATGTGTGTATATATGTAGGGTACAACATTCCGAGGCCACATACTCCTATTACAATATACATTGCCACACCGTATTAGGGATAGTGATGTTGCTGACGGTAGGAGAGGTATGACAATGCATCACCCTACTATGCCTGTGGCATATGCATTAGATGCATATCCCCTGTAATAGCTCTCTTGGGATGGACAAGGGGTTGTATTGCAGTCCTGGTCAATGTGTGATGGTGGGTATATCAGAGTGTTATCATGGGTTCCAGTGTGTACAATATCCACAGTGGTGTGTGGGTGCTGGGTATACTGTCATTAGACCATGGTACCCCCGGTACATGTCCCATGTACCACTGTATGGTGACCACTGTTACCATCAACCATATAGGTAACTGATAACAATATCCAGCCCAGTTATGCATGTGCTGTGTGCAACCTACCTGTAACACAATGGACACACTGTCAAGGTAGTTAGCACTGATAGGCCCAGGTTTCTCAGACATGTGTCTGACTATTATGTGTTTTTCAATGTGTATATGATGGTATGTCACACTATGTATTGTCCATAAACAACCATTACATCCCCCATTACCATACTGTACATGCCTGGGGATGTACTGCATGTAACATGTAACCTGGAACACATCTCATCCTAAAAGCTGTGTGATATGCACAATTAAAGCCACACACAAAAGTAGCATTACATACCTCGGTAGGGGTCTAGTCCCAGTGTTGCCAAGTAAGAGTGTGAGTGTATGTGGAGGGATCTACTTCAGTTTGCAGAATATACATGTCCCAGGGGGTCATCTGTCCAAAAACTGCCTGTCATATGCTAACATTTCACAGGTATCCTGTGGACATGCATTCCATCATAACTTGTGTTAGATGTGTAAATGGCCTCTTCTCCACTGTATAGGTGTGCAGCGATACTGGAGTTGGTATATATAGCTGGGTGTGGCTGTTGTGGACACAGCCAATATCATTGCAGTTACTGTTGAGTGTACCCCCCCCACGTAGCTGGCCGTAATACTGTACAGTTATGTTAACAGGTTAGGTAGTTGTCTATCACACTATTTGTGGTTCTACAGCACCTCTCACCCTCCAAAGGGTAAGGTTGTGCCACCCAGACCAGCACACTTATTTTTACCGAGTTGAGGATTGCACTACATTGAGGAAGGGGACATATACCCTGCCAGTACCATCGTCAATGACATTAAACGAATGGACTGCTTATTCCACAATGTGTTGTTGTGCATAGTCTGGCTTGGTGGAATTACATAGGCTACAATGGGTTTCTTGCACAGGTACATACATCCATGTGTACAGTATTCCCTGTGTAGTGCATCAACACCAAAGCCTCTGTGTGTGTTATACACAAACATGTGGTGTGTATCACCTAGTACAACTACCATTGTCCACTGTAGAAGGGCTGCTAACAGCAGCCACCATGCAATCACCTTTATACACCACCCCCAGACCTATCGGCCACATGGCACAGATAGTAACTGTTATACAGACCTGTGACATGTGTTCACCTGTACCCTGGATATGGCACAGCCAAGGTGTCACCACAGTGCCATATCCCTTGTGAGATATGACAGCATACCATCCTCCTGCTGATACATGGACACCTACAACACAAACAGATAACATTATGGAGGCCACAATCACTCAGTGTTAATAACAGCTATAATGCATCATGGCTGGACAGCTACACTTCCTGACATGTAAGCATTAAACGTTACTGCTGACAACATGTTACACAGCAGTACATTGGTACACTGTAGTGCAGTCACTGTGTGCATCAGAACCATATTAGCCTGTCCCTGCATCGATGTTATGGATGACAGGGATGTGGCACAGGTATCATCATATGCACAGGGTGTGTTGTTGGTTTGCCAGAGACCTAGACTGAGCCATATGTTTGACACCATGTGTGTAAGTGAGGGGTTTTAATTATTGATATAGCCATGGCGATGTGGTGTGTGTAGGTATGGGGTTGCCCTAGGTGTGTTTGTATTGTGTGGGAGTATGCATGCACACAGTTCTGCCATGTGGCTGCCCTATACAGGTGTTTGTTGGACAGCTGCAGACCATACCTGGCAGAGTGTGCAGTTCACCACCTCTGGCCACGGACATGAGAACTGTGCCTGCCAGGGGATCCACAGGCACGTCCAGGTACAAGCCACAATATGGTACTCTCCCCTGATGATAACATATGTCCGCTGGAACCAGGTCCCTCCTGGGACTGGCCAGTGCCATGTGCACGCGGCCTGCTATGGTGTGGTGTGGACAGCGCTCCCCTGCAGTGCTGGGGCTGGTACTGCCACTACGGAAGTGGCTTGGTGTCTTTGCACCTCCACATCAACCTCCAGCTGTTGGTGTTGCTGGCCTACGTCCACATGGCCATCACACCACTCCCACCACATGCTGTAGCACAGACAATCCATGGTTGATGAGTCCCACCATCTCACCCACCGTCTATCCATGACATCTGTAAAATAATGGAGGGCACCTGCAAGATCACGGATGTTGTCAGTTACAGCTGAAAGGGTAGCCCTCTGCAGCCTCAGACCCCCATCTGGTGTACTGTTCCATTCGTGCCTGAGCCTCCATGACAGCCTGAAGCATGCATCTGGTGGTACCAGATGTGGCACTTCTGCCAGGGGCACGATAACCAGCAGCCCTCCAACGAGAAGCCCTGTACATCTGCCTATGTGGTACCCTGCTGGACATCTGGCTATGGCTGCTGTGTCCAGACACAGCAGCCATAGATACCACACTGTTCTGTGCACTAACACCAACTGCCAACTCTCCTTTTGCTATGGCCACTGGTGATGAGGTATCTATAGGCACTGTGACTGTGTGCAGGGATGGGGTGGATAATAGGGGGTTGTCAAATGATGGTGCAATCTCGGCCTCTGACAACCTCGCTTGTGCCTCAACACACCTATCATCATTTACAGTGTCTGTATGGACACTGACATCAGATTGCCTGCAGGAGGGACCCTGACTCGCCTCATCACCTGTGAGGGGAAAACAAGAAATGCACTTTAAGACCTGTACATCATTGCTTAACAGTATACACATGCACACACACACACACACACACACACACACACACACACACACACACACACTGACATTCCACCATAATACTTACCTGTCCCTGAGTTTACAGACTGTCCCAAGTTTATTCTCTTAAGTTCCCCATCCTGCACCAGACTTGGAAACTTACACTCATTAATACCAATTATTAATGTATCATTTTTCTAATTGCCAGACAAGTGATCACAAAATATGACCTGTTACTCCATTACCTCTTTGACTTGATTGGAGTCGCACAGACCTCCCATCATTTTTCTAATTGCCAGACAAGTGATCACAAAATATGACCTGTTACTCCATTACATTTTTGATTTGATTGGAGTCGGTTTTACAAAGGCTCACTGCTGTCATCCAGTGTTCATCCTGGGTTTGTCCAGACATCGTGAGCATGGCCCCCATATGTTAGGGACTACTACAGTCACTCAATAATGTCATGCACTGTAGTGTCATACGTAACTATTGCTAAGTAGATGCAAGATCTGTTCGTAGGTTCATAGGTTCATAGGTTCATACTAGGCTATCTGCCCTAGGGCATTTATAAGCCTAGCCACAGTGTGTTTGGCTTTCGCCACCCATTTTAAATTAATTTTGCTATGCCCTTTTTCGAGGTTAGTATACTGTGCCTCTGTCTAACAGTGACACAGAAGTGATACCAGGGTAAACTTACGATCTCCCATCCACTCATCAAGATTCCTCTTGAAGAGAGTCAATGAGGGACTCTGCCTAACCTGGACTGGGATTTTATTCCAGAGTGAAGGGAGCCTCTGGGTTATGAATCTGTCCCTCCAGCATGTCCTATTTATTTCAGTGCTGAGCTTCAAGTCTCTCGAGCGCATAGCTCGATGGGATTTGGATTTTCTGAGGTGCAGCATGCCCATTAATTCCGGGTTGGGCATGGCTTTATACGTCAGGCACAGATTGCCTCTGAGCAGGCAGTATGCCACTGAGTAGAGCTGGAGTTTCTTTAACGGGCAGCATATGGCATCTGTTTGAGCCCTTTGATCCTCTTGGTGAGGTACTTTTGGGGTCTTTCCAGTTGCTGCAGGTGTCTGGTAAGGTACATCCCAAAAGGGGCATTGTACTCAATTATGGGCCTGATGAGGGATGAGTAAAGAGGCATGATGACCTCCCCTGATCTAGATGTGAATCCCTTCATGATTAGGTGGGTTATATAAAATGTTTTTCTAACCACTTTGGCCACGTGGTTGTCAAATGAGAGATTGCTATGAACTTGGGTCCCCAGGTCCCTAATTACTTCTTCTGTATGTAATGGATTACCACCTATGTGGTAATTTGTGGGCACTTTGTTTTTGCCAAAGGGGATGACTATACACTTTTTGGCATTTAGCTTGAGGCCATGGCTCTGGCACCAGTTGTCTGTTTCTATGAGGCCCTTTTGGAGGATGCTTGTGTCGGCTGGAGAGTCGATTATGGTGCCCAGTTTGCAGTCATCTGCGAACTTGGTTAGCCACAGTCCTTCCATGTTGGCCTGTACCTCCGAGAAATATATACCGAACAAGAGAGGTCCCAGGACTGAGCCTTGTGGGATGCCACTTGTAACTGGTTTGGAGTCTGACATGGCTCCAGCAATTCTAACCATGTGGGTTCTGTCTTTGAGCCAGTTTGCAACCCATCTAGTGATATAGGGGTTTATATTTAAGCTGGTAAGCTTATCTATAATGCCTGAGTGGGGTATTGTATCGAAGGCTTTTGCGAGGTCCAGGTAGGTTGTGTGGACCACCTTCCCCTCGTCAATGGCCTTGGTGACTGTTTCAAAGAAATCAACCAGGTTTAAGAGGCAGGATCTGCCCTTAACAAAGCCGAACTGGATAGGATCCAGTGTCTGTAGGTCCCCGATATCTTTATTTATGAAGTCCATGATGATCCTTTCCATAGCTTTGCAGACCAAGCTAGTCAGGCTTATGGGGTGATAGTTTCCAGGATCCGTTGAGGCACCACCTTTGTGGAGAGGGACCACTGTTGCTGTATGCCACTCTTTGGGTACATATCCTGTAGTAAGGCTGAGATTGAACAGTAGTTTTATGTTTGGGTTTAGCTCTTCTTGCAGTTCATGTAGGACGCAGCCCGGGACACAGTCTGGTCCCATTGATCCTGCATTTTTTGCTTTGGAGAGGGCATCCTTTGGATCTCTGCTACAGTGCACTGTTGTGTCATGATGATACCCCCTCCCCACCTTCAGCCTTTTTGCAGATGCTTGACAACTGTGGCCTACACATGTGTCATTTTGCAGTTTCCCAAACACTGAACACCATGTGTACCAGACTAGTCCCAGCTAATGAATAGCAAACATACAGGTGTACACTGGCACCAGCAAGGTACAGATGGGGATGGTGGGCCTGAGGTGGGGTGAAGTGTTGGTTGTGCAGCACATGTATCTTACTTGATACTGTCTGTATGTTTCCAACATGGTCTTGGTATACCAGTATACATTGCAATGCATGCCTTTTGGGGACCCTTTCTGTAATGCATATGCTTTCTGTAGAGAGGCCTGGCAGATGTTTCCTGTGGTACAACTGTCCCACCTGATTACACTAACCCATGGGCCACACGTATGCAGAGTCCAGGCAATTACTGACACGGGTACTGCATAGCTAGTACTTGCTAGACTTTCCTGCAACTCTCTCAATGTTGTGGCATGTTACTAGGCAGCCTGCATGACTGGTTTGCTACATGTGACATCATCTGTCTTGGATGGACATCTGTTTATTTCCTACATTATTCCTGTCCCATACATCCTCGCCACATACATGACTGTCTGCACTGTTTGCCATGGTATATGCCCCATGCCATGGCATGTCAGATGTGTGCAAGCCAAGGCTGCCTCTGTTCCAGGTAAGTGGGCACATTTGATGGCCAAATGTCTTGGACAGCAGACCATTTCTTGGTGTGACACTGGGGGAATGTACTTGCTGGAAGGTGCATTCTCATGAAGAATGCATGCTGTCAGTACCTCAACAGCTGCTTCCACTATATTTTATCTGGAGTATGTTCACACATATGCTTCCAGTGTTTGCGAAGGTAAGTATTCCCCATATTTGCTGCCCTAACATACGATTCCATATTACACACTCATTGCTCATGTTAGGACCACATTGCAGGTTGTAAGGGTTGTGGACTCGAGTATTGTGATATGTCATAGTGTAGATCTGTAACAGTTGCCATTGTAATACTGGTATATACACTGCTGTAGCACTGTATAAGGGTGATGATTCACATATGTCCCTACTGTAGGCCATTTGTCACACCACCATGCTCATCTCTGTGCACACATTTTGCAATGACAGAATGTTAGTTATATTGCAGGAGTCTGACATACCCTTCAGATACACCATCATGGTGACCACTGTGATGCAGTGCAGTTAACAGTACAGCATGTATTATGGGTAGGTGTGTTAAATGTGTGCATGGAATATATCATGGCCATAACATGACCGGTGTATTGACAAATCTGATTAAAAACCATACTCACCAGCTACAGGCTGCTGCCTGGAGGTATACCAGGAGGACCTACATAAGTGTGTGGGAGATGTGATGTCAGTAGCCACAGCTGTGGCATTGGTACAGGGTGGGTGCAGCATTACAGTACATCAACAGTACAAGCCCACAATACTACAGATTATGCACA
>NC_056733.1:592908271-593025771 GCF_019279795.1 Protopterus annectens | reverse complement strand
GCAGAAATATATCAACACTAAAGTCCTTTAAAACATTATATACATGGAGTCTCAGATATCATTTCTAAATAATTATAAATAACTGCTCTCTATGTATATAAAACTACCTAATCAACTCCCTTAGTGAACAAAACACTAAGAAGTCTCCACAATAAATTAAAAACATGTCTTTAAAATGCTGATCCTAGTCTATATAACATAATAGAAGTACCCTTAACAAACCTGGCTCACTTCCTAAAAATATATACCCATGATACATATTAGTATTATTATACTCACTTGGGTCTATAAATTTTTCTACCCTTCAAAAATGGTTTGATGTGAATTTTGTCATTAAGGCCAGGTGGTTCGTCAGCCCTCCATCTGATGATCCACCTGGATTCACATTCCAAAGTTTTATTTATCAGATCACCACCTCTGAATCCTTGTAACAAGGACTGTATAACATGAAACTTAAAAGTATGACCATCTCCTGCTTCTCTGTGGTGTTTTGCTAAAGCATTCATTTCTGAACCCATTCTGATGTTATAATTATGTTCCCTAATGCGTTCTTTTAGGGTGCGATTAGTTTTCCCTACATAGAATGCTGGGCATGAGTTACAAATAGCCAGGTAGACAACATTCCTACTCCCACAGCTGGTATTAGTGTGAAAAGTAAAACTACATCCCGTATTTGGGTGTATAAATTCAGTGCTTAAACTTATATAGGTACACTGATTACATTTACCACAAGGTACTGTATTAGAGCTTGTTTAAATACTGTTCTTTCTATTACTAAAGTATTTTGGTCTACATAATAGTCTTTTTAAGTTAGGATGATTCTTATATGTTACTTTCGGGTTTGGTCCAACAACTTTACCCACTTCCCTATCTGATAGTAGAATATCCCAATGCTTAGACATAAGCCCTTTTACTTCTGAACTCACTCTACTGAAGGACAATGTAGCCCTTATCCCATTCGTGTAGGATGTAGATGTCTCAGTAACTGCAGGCTGTTCTGAGAAGTAAGGTTTCGCTCTATTTAATCTTAAACCATCCACCTCAGTAACAGTCGCATCTATCTTGTTCCTATCATACCCTCTATCCAGGAACCTCGTCTTCAACCCCTCAACTTCTACCCTATAATGGTCATCATCAGGGTTGAGCCTAGACGCTCTCATGAATTGTCCTTTGAGTACATTATCAAAAACATGGAGAGGGTGCATACTTCGTCTATGAAGTAGTGTATTTCTATAGCACCCTTTCCTATGGACTGAGGTATTAAGGAGACCATTGGTTAGTCTACAAATCTCAACATCCAAAAAGGAAATATTAGTTCTTGAAAAGTTCAAAGTGAACCTCAGGAAATCAGTGGAGGTGTTCATATATTCTACAAAAGCCTTAAGAGAGTCCTCATTGCCTAGCCAAATAAAAAAGAGGTTGTCCACAAACCTACGGTATATACCAACAAATTCCTTAAAGTGGACATTCCCTTGTAAAAATTTGTCCTCCCATGCAGCCATAACGAGATTGGCGTAGCTATTGGCACAGAAGGTGCCCATAGCCACGCCATCTCTTTGAAGGTATAAACCTTCATCAAAGGCAAACACATTATTTGTAAGAATGGTTTCTAAATACAATACAACCAAATCTACCTTCTCAGTAGAAAAATCTGAATGGGTTCTCAAATACTCTAAAATGTATCGAATACCCACTTCATTGGGAATAACTGTAAATAGACTAACAACGTCTAACGTCACTAGGAAATATGGACAATCATCCCTCATTTGTTTAGTAAAACTATATAAATCTAACAGAAATTGTTTGCTATCTTTAAGTATATTCGTGTTCCGATCTACAAGTGGTCTCAAACAACTTTCAGTGTATATAGAAAGTGGCTCCGTGACCCATCCCTGACCTGCCACTATTGGTCTCATGGGAGGGTCCACGAGAGACTTATGAATTTTCGGCAGTCCCTGAATGACTGGTATGACTGGGTCATTAACCTTAAAATAATCATATAGTTCCTTGGTAATATCTGTAGACATTAGAAGGTCATCTAACATATAATATACATTGAATACTTTCTCAGTTAGTACCTTACGATCTATTCTATGATAGAATTTCTCATCATTCAGTAGATGTTTCATACGCTCATTATAATCACCTATATTCATAAGTACAATGGGACCACCCTTATCAGCTGGTCTAATAACCAGTCCCTCATCGTTTCTCAAATCTTTCAACGCTTTCCTCTGTTGGTAATTCAGGTTCTGCCCATGTCTTAACGTCTTTCTATTCTGAAAGTGATTATAAATGTCATTTTCTAAAACTTTACCAAAAACCTCAACCACTGGGTGTAACTGAGGTACATAAGTACTATTTGCACGAAACCTATCGGGTCCTATCTCATTCTCCTGTCCAAAATCCAACTTCAACTGTATATTTCTAATAAACATCTTCATATCAATAACAGTCTCAACCAAGTCACTATTCTTAGTTGGAATAAAATTAAGTCCCTTATTTAAAACTTGTTTCTCATACTCAGTCAGGGCTCTACTTGACAGATTTACAATCAATGAGTTGTTTTCTCCCACATCTTTTTCAATGTGGGACCCTGTTGTTCCTCTATAGAACCTTTCCTCTTCTGTCTGCCCCTGCTGGCCGAACGTCTCCTTTCCAAAAAATGCCCTTGTGCTATAGGAAGGGGAGTATTGGCCTTGTTCGTAGATGTAATAGAGATATTATCTTTAGGTCTAACAACCACTTCTGTTCATGGTATCTTATTATTAATAAGTGTGTTGGAACAAACCCCCGACTCACCCACACTTTCAGAGTTACCTGGGTCCCTCAAATCTATCCCATGCATGTCAGTTGTAACATTACCTAAGGTAGGGACATTCATGGGTTGATCCACGGACAGAACATTACTAGCATCTAAAACAGCTCTGTCTACTTGTATGCTATCTTTACTAACCTGTCGTACAGGTGCTTGATGTAAAACACAGGACTGACCTGCTGTATCACCATCTACAGTCAAGTTATTCCTAGATTCATTGCGTGTATGACTTCTAGAAATCGCACCAGTGTAACTATATTGACCATTACGTAACCTATATGAATCATGCACATTACTGTCCCTCTCCCTTGGCCAGGTAAAAACCTGGCTATTTCTAAAGTCACGTACATCCCTAGTTATTTTAGACTTTTTCTGGTCAAACAAACGTTTTTCAAGTAGCGTGACATCATCTACAACGTTCTCTAATCTAATAACATAGACATTATCAGTATATTTCTTTTTAAAATCATTAAACAACTTATTAACTAACAATCTAAGATTGTCCTCCTCCGGTCTGTGATAGTCAATAAGTAGCTTCATATAATTGAAGCTCAGCTCGAGATTGAGCTGTTGCCAACGGTAAAGTAACTCTGGAAACATATTACCCGACGTGGGCATCTTTAAAACACGAAGCCCACGCGGTATGATCTTTTTACTCAAACATGCCTCGAAGTAGTGTCTTTGTACCTGTAATTTTTTCAATTTAGTAAAGGCAGTCTCCAGTTCTTGTAAATCCCTTGAAGCATTTCCACTATTTACATCGCTGGTAAGATCAGTGCTCTCTCCAATGCTGGGCTCAAAGTCAAGTAAAAGATTATCGTCACCAGTCACACAAACATGGAAACGTTCGACAAACTTGTTCGCTCTCTCCACAGTAGAAGGCATATACGGAAGTTCAATATTTTGAATATTCACGTTCGCCATGCTCCTAACGTGCTTCACCGACCAAATGTAGAATAATGAAATAAACCAAATGCAGAGTTGCACGTAGACGGAGCCCGGGACAAGCGTTAGCAAAATAAAGAAATAAAACCCAAATATCATACGCGTTGTTCCCAATGGCAATAAAACGTAGAAAAAAGTCCAGCAAGCATTTGTAGAAACAGATCGTCACTCAGAACAATCCTTAAAAGTCAATAAAACTTTTATTCACATAGATCACAAGTGAGCGCTTTCGCCAAAAGGCTTCTTCAGACTTATACAAATTCCAAAAATTCAAAGACATTTAAATAACCCTCCATGAATTGCTATTGGTTACTTGATCCGCTCTTTAAACTCATAATGTTATTTAAAGTGCAAGTGTCATAGACTTATAACATACTTCCAAGACCCCGAACACAATACAAAACATGCAGAAATATATCAACACTAAAGTCCTTTAAAACATTATATACATGGAGTCTCAGATATCATTTCTAAATAATTATAAATAACTGCTCTCTATGTATATAAAACTACCTAATCAACTCCCTTAGTGAACAAAACACTAAGAAGTCTCCACAATAAATTAAAAACATGTCTTTAAAATGCTAATCCTAGTCTATATAACATAATAGAAGTACCCTTAACAAACCTGGCTCACTTCCTAAAAATATATACCCATGATACATATTAGTATTATTATACTCACTTGGGTCTATAAATTTTTCTACCCTTCAAAAATGGTTTGATGTGAATTTTGTCATTAAGGCCAGGTGGTTCGTCAGCCCTCCATCTGATGATCCACCTGGATTCACATTCCAAAGTTTTATTTATCAGATCACCACCTCTGAATCCTTGTAACAAGGACTGTATAACATGAAACTTAAAAGTATGACCATCTCCTGCTTCTCTGTGGTGTTTTGCTAAAGCATTCATTTCTGAACCCATTCTGATGTTATAATTATGTTCCCTAATGCGTTCTTTTAGGGTGCGATTAGTTTTCCCTACATAGAACGCTGGGCATGAGTTACAGATAGCCAGGTAGACAACATTCCTACTCCCACAGCTGGTATTAGTGTGAAAAGTAAAACTACAACCCGTATTTGGGTGTATAAATTCAGTGCTTAAACTTATATAGGTACACTGATTACATTTACCACAAGGTACTGTATTAGAGCTTGTTCCAATACTGTTCTTTCTATTACTAAAGTATTTTGGTCTACATAATAGTCTTTTAAGTTAGGATGATTCTTATATGTTACTTTCGGGTTTGGTCCAACAACTTTACCCACTTCCTATCTGATAGTAGAATATCCCAATGCTTAGACATAAGCCCTTTTACTTCTGAACTCACTCTACTGAAGGACAATGTAGCCCTTATCCCATTCGTAGGATGTAGATGTCTCAGTAACTGCAGGCTGTTCTGAGAAGTAAGGTTTCGCTCTATTTAATCTTAAACCATCCACCTCAGTAACAGTCGCATCTATCTTGTTCCTATCATACCCTCTATCCAGGAACCTCGTCTTCAACCCCTCAACTTCTACCCTATAATGGTCATCATCAGGGTTGAGCCTAGACGCTCTCATGAATTGTCCTTTGAGTACATTATCAAAAACATGGAGAGGGTGCATACTGCCTATGAAGTAGTGTATTTCTATAGCACCCTTTCCTATGGACTGAGGTATTAAGGAGACCATTGGTTAGTCTACAAATCTCAACATCCAAAAAGGAAATATTAGTTCTTGAAAAGTTCAAAGTGAACCTCAGGAAATCAGTGGAGGTGTTCATATATTCTACAAAAGCCTTAAGAGAGTCCTCATTGCCTAGCCAAATAAAAAAGAGGTCGTCCACAAACCTACGGTATATACCAACAAATTCCTTAAAGTGGACATTCCCTTGTAAAAATTTGTCCTCCCATGCAGCCATAATGAGATTGGCGTAGCTATTGGCACAGGAGGTGCCCATAGCCACGCCATCTCTTTGAAGGTATAAACCTTCATCAAAGGCAAACACATTATTTGTAAGAATGGTTTCTAAATACAATACAACCAAATCTACCTTCTCAGTAGAAAAATCTGAATGGGTTCTCAAATACTCTAAAATGTATCGAATACCCACTTCATTGGGAATAACTGTAAATAGACTAACAACGTCTAACGTCACTAGGAAATATGGACAATCATCCCTCATTTGTTTAGTAAAACTATATAAATCTAACAGAAATTGTTTGCTATCTTTAAGTATATTCGTGTTCCGATCTACAAGTGGTCTCAAACAACTTTCAGTGTATATAGAAAGTGGCTCCGTGACCCATCCCTGACCTGCCACTATTGGTCTCATGGGAGGGTCCACGAGAGACTTATGAATTTTCGGCAGTCCCTGAATGACTGGTATGACTGGGTCATTAACCTTAAAATAATCATATAGTTCCTTGGTAATATCTGTAGACATTAGAAGGTCATCTAACATATAATATACATTGAATACTTTCTCAGTTAGTACCTTACGATCTATTCTATGATAGAATTTCTCATCATTCAGTAGATGTTTCATACGCTCATTATAATCACCTATATTCATAAGTACAATGGGACCACCCTTATCAGCTGGTCTAATAACCAGTCCCTCATCGTTTCTCAAATCTTTCAACGCTTTCCTCTGTTGGTAATTCAGGTTCTGCCCATGTCTTAACGTCTTTCTATTCTGAAAGTGATTATAAATGTCATTTTCTAAAACTTTACCAAAAACCTCAACCACTGGGTGTAACTGAGGTACATAAGTACTATTTGCACGAAACCTATCGGGTCCTATCTCATTCTCCTGTCCAAAATCCAACTTCAACTGTATATTTCTAATAAACATCTTCATATCAATAACAGTCTCAACCAAGTCACTATTCTTAGTTGGAATAAAATTAAGTCCCTTATTTAAAACTTGTTTCTCATACTCAGTCAGGGCTCTACTTGACAGATTTACAATCAATGAGTTGTTTTCTCCCACATCTTTTTCAATGTGGGACCCTGTTGTTCCTCTATAGAACCTTTCCTCTTCTGTCTGCCCCTGCTGGCAGAACGTCTCCTTTCCAAAAAATGCCCTTGTGCTATAGGAAGAGGAGTATTGGCCTTGTTCGTAGATGTAATAGAGATATTATCTTTAGGTCTAACAACCACTTCTGTTCATGGTATCTTATTATTAATAAGTGTGTTGGAACAAACCCCCGACTCACCCACACTTTCAGAGTTACCTTGGTCCCTCAAATCTATCCCATGCATGTCAGTTGTAACATTACCTAAGGTAGGGACATTCATGGGTTGATCCACGGACAGAACATTACTAGCATCTAAAACAGCTCTGTCTACTTGTATGCTATCTTTACTAACCTGTCGTACAGGTGCTTGATGTAAAACACAGGACTGACCTGCTGTATCACCATCTACAGTCAAGTTATTCCTAGATTCATTGCGTGTATGACTTCTAGAAATCGCACCAGTGTAACTATATTGACCATTACGTAACCTATATGAATCATGCACATTACTGTCCCTCTCCCTCGGCCAGGTAAAAACCTGGCTATTTCTAAAGTCACGTACATCCATAGTTATTTTAGACTTTCTCTGGTCAAACAAACGTTTTTCAAGTAGCGTGACATCATCTACAACTTTCTCTAATCTAATAACATAGACATTATCAGTATATTTCTTTTTAAAATCATTAAACAACTTATTAACTAACAATCTAAGATTGTCCTCCTCCGGTCTGTGATAGTCAATAAGTAGCTTCATATAATTGAAGCTCAGCTCGAGATTGAGCTGTTGCCAATGGTAAAGTAACTCTGGAAACCTATTACCCGACGTGGGCATCTTTAAAACACGAAGCCCACGCGGTATGATCTTTTTACTCAAACATGCCTCGAAGTAGTGTCTTTGTACCTGTAATTTTTTCAATTTAGTAAAGGCAGTCTCCAGTTCTTGTAAATCCCTTGAAGCATTTCCACTATTTACATCGCTGGTAAGATCAGTGCTCTCTCCAATGCTGGGCTCAAAGTCAAGTAAAAGATTATCGTCACCAGTCACACAAACATGGAAACGTTCGACAAACTTGTTCGCTCTCTCCGCAGTAGAAGGCATATACGGAAGTTCAATATTTTGAATATTCACGTTCGCCATGCTCCTAACGTGCTTCACTGACCAAACGTAGAATAATGAAATAAACCAAATGCAGAGTAGCACGTAGACGGAGCCCGGGACAAGCGTTAGCAAAATAAAGAAATAAAACCCAAATATCATACGCGTTGTTCCCAATGGCAATAAAACGTAGAAAAAAGTCCAGCAAGCATTTGTAGAAACAGGTCGTCACTCAGAACAATCCTTAAAAGTCAATAAAACTTTTATTCACATAGATCACAAGTGAGCGCTTTCGCCAAAAGGCTTCTTCAGACTTATACAAATTCCAAAAATTCAAAGACATTTAAATAACCCTCCATGAATTGCTATTGGTTACTTGATCCGCTCTTTAAACTCATAATGTTATTTAAAGTGCAAGTGTCATAGACTTATAACATACTTCCAAGACCACGAACACAATACAAAACATGCAGAAATATATCAACACTAAAGTCCTTTAAAACATTATATACATGGAGTCTCAGATATCATTTCTAAATAATTATAAATAACTGCTCTCTATGTATATAAAACTACCTAATCAACTCCCTTAGTGAACAAAACACTAAGAAGTCTCCACAATAAATTAAAAACATGTCTTTAAAATGCTAATCCTAGTCTATATAACATAATAGAAGTACCCTTAACAAACCTGGCTCACTTCCTAAAAATATATACCCATGATACATATTAGTATTATTATACTCACTTGGGTCTATAAATTTTTCTACCCTTCAAAAATGGTTTGATGTGAATTTTGTCATTAAGGCCAGATGGTTCGTCAGCCCTCCATCTGATGATCCACCTGGATTCACATTCCAAAGTTTTATTTATCAGATCACCACCTCTGAATCCTTGTAACAAGGACTGTATAACATGAAACTTAAAAGTATGACCATCTCCTGCTTCTCTGTGGTGTTTTGCTAAAGCATTCATTTCTGAACCCATTCTGATGTTATAATTATGTTCCCTAATGCGTTCTTTTAGGGTGCGATTAGTTTTCCCTACATAGAACGCTGGGCATGAGTTACAGATAGCCAGGTAGACAACATTCCTACTCCCACAGCTGGTATTAGTGTGAAAAGTAAAACTACAACCCGTATTTGGGTGTGTAAATTCAGTGCTTAAACTTATATAGGTACACTGATTACATTTACCACAAGGTACTGTATTAGAGCTTGTTCCAATACTGTTCTTTCTATTACTAAAGTATTTTGGTCTACATAATAGTCTTTTTAAGTTAGGATGATTCTTATATGTTACTTTCGGGTTTGGTCCAACAACTTTACCCACTTCCCTATCTGATAGTAGAATATCCCAATGCTTAGACATAAGCCCTTTTACTTCTGAACTCACTCTACTGAAGGACAATGTAGCCCTTATCCCATTCGTGTAGGATGTAGATGTCTCAGTACCTGCAGGCAATGAGGACTCTCTTAAGGCTTTTGTAGAATATATGAACACCTCCACTGATTTCCTGAGGTTCACTTTGAACTTTTCAAGAACTAATATTTCCTTTTTGGATGTTGAGATTTGTAGACTAACCAATGGTCTCCTTAATACCTCAGTCCATAGGAAAGGGTGCTATAGAAATACACTACTTCATAGACGAAGTATGCGCCCTCTCCATGTTTTTGATAATGTACTCAAAGGACAATTCATGAGAGTGTCTAGGCTCAACCCTGATGATGACCATTATAGGGTAGAAGTTGAGGGGTTGAAGACGAGGTTCCTGGATAGAGGGTATGATAGGAACAAGATAGATGCGACTGTTACTGAGGTGGATGGTTTAAGATTAAATAGAGCGAAACCTTACTTCTCAGAACAGCCTGCAGTTACTGAGACATCTACATCCTACACGAATGGGATAAGGGCTACATTGTCCTTCAGTAGAGTGAGTTCAGAAGTAAAAGGGCTTATGTCTAAGCATTGGGATATTCTACTATCAGATAGGGAAGTGGGTAAAGTTGTTGGACCAAACCCGAAAGTAACATATAAGAATCATCCTAACTTAAAAAGACTATTATGTAGACCAAAATACTTTAGTAATAGAAAGAACAGTATTGGAACAAGCTCTAATACAGTACCTTGTGGTAAATGTAATCAGTGTACCTATATAAGTTTAAGCACTGAATTTATACACCCAAATACGGGTTGTAGTTTTACTTTTCACACTAATACCAGCTGTGGGAGTAGGAATGTTGTCTACCTGGCTATCTGTAACTCATGCCCCGCGTTCTATGTAGGGAAAACTAATCGCACCCTAAAAGAACGCATTAGGGAACATAATTATAACATCAGAATGGGTTCAGAAATGAATTCTTTAGCAAAACACCACAGAGAATCAGGAGATGGTCATACTTTTAAGTTTCATGTTATACAGTCCTTGTTACAAGGATTCAGAGGTGGTGATCTGATAAATAAAACTTTGGAATGTGAATCCAGGTGGATCATCAGATGGAGGGCTGACGAACCACCTGGCCTTAATGACAAAATTCACATCAAACCATTTTTGAAGGGTAGAAAAATTTATAGACCCAAGTGAGTATAATAATACTAATATGTATCATGGGTATATATTTTAGGAAGTGAGCCAGGTTTGTTAAGGGTACTTCTATTATGTTATATAGACTAGGATTAGCATTTTAAAGACATGTTTTTAATTTATTGTGGAGACTTCTTAGTGTTTTGTTCACTAAGGGAGTTGATTAGGTAGTTTTATATACATAGAGAGCAGTTATTTATAATTATTTAGAAATGATATCTGAGACTCCATGTATATAATGTTTTAAAGGACTTTAGTGTTGATATATTTCTGCATGTTTTGTATTGTGTTCGTGGTCTTGGAAGTATGTTATAAGTCTATGACACTTGCACTTTAAATAACATTATGAGTTTAAAGAGCAGATCAAGTAACCAATAGCAATTCATGGAGGGTTATTTAAATGTCTTTGAATTTTTGGAATTTGTTTAAGTCTGAAGAAGCCTTTTAGCGAAAGTGCTCACTTGTGATCTATGCGAATAAAAGTTTTATTGACTTTTAAGGATTGTTCTGAGTGACAACCTGTTTCTACAAACGCTTGCTGGACTTTTTTCTACGTTTTATTGCCATTGGGAACAACGCGTATGATATTTGGGTTTTATTTCTTTAAATGTTCATAACTCTTTAACTATAAGAGCTAGACTAAAAATGTAAACACGAAAGTTGTTCAGCAGACACTGACCTTTCGAACAGTGTAAATGTTGATAGTGCATATCAAAGTCATTATGAAATATTTGGCAAGGAATGTTGATATCGTGCATATTTTTTACCTTTTTGGAAAAGCAAAGCACAATATCTTGGTCAATATACCAAGCAGACCCATACAATTTGAACTTAGTTTGTTAGTATGAATGTCAGCTTTAAAATTATACCTTAACCATTACTGTGTGATGCTCCTTTCTTGAGATATTCACAGAAATATGATTAATATATTATTTCTCATAATTGATAAATAAGCAAAGCATAATATCTCAACACCTGTAACAGACAGAGCCTACATATTAGTGTAGGAACTGTGCATCTGAATGTCAGCTTCAAAATGATGCATCATTTGTGTGATCACCATGCTCCCTTGCAAAGATATGGACATAATAATGAGAAGTATTGGAAATGTATAATTTTCATAATTCTACAAGACTAAACAAACTGTGATATCTGCCCATGTGTACAGCATACAGCCACAGTTCTTTTACCATGTTGTAAGGAGTATCACTGTCTTCAAAATGAGGTATTACTTGGCACACTGACATGCTCCCTTGCAAAGTTATTTATCAAAATATGAAGAAAATCATAATTTCCATAACCTAAGTCTGAAACAAACTTTGATATCTGCACATGAGTACAACATATAGGCACCATTCTTTTACCATGGTAGAACTATCAATACTGTCTTCAAAATGAGGTATTATATCGCACATTTAGATGCTCCCTTGCAAATTTATTTACCAAAATATGAAAAAAAATCATAATTTCCATAATCTAAGTCTGAAACAAACTTTGATATCTGCATGTGTACAACATACAAGCACAATTCTTTTACCATGTTGAAACCGACAATACTGTCTTCAAAATTAGGTATTACTTGGTACACTGACATGCTCCCTTGCAAAGTTATTTACCAAAATATGAAAAAAATCATAATTTCCATAACCTAAGTCCGAAACAAACTTTGATATCTGCACTTGTACAACATCCAGGCAGAATTCTTTTACCATGTTGGAACCAGCAATACTGCCTTCAAAATGAGGTATTTCTTGGCACATTCAGATGCTCCCTTGCAAAGTTATTTACCAAAATATGAAAAAAATCATAATTTCCATAACCTAAGTCTGAAACAAACTTTGATATCTGCACGTGTGTACAATATACAGGAACAATTCTTTTACCATGTTGGAACCAGCAATATTGTCTTCAAAATGAGGTATTACTTGGCACACTTGCAAAGTTATTTACCAAAATATGAAAAAAATCATAAATTCTATAACCTGAGTCCTAACAAAACTGATATATGTATGTGTACAGCATTCAGAAGCAGTTGTTTTACCATGTAGACACATATGATTGTAAATATACACATTCTTGGTGTAGCCAACATACTGCTGAATGGGTACATGTAAAAAGAAAAAGCAAGGTAAGGACCCCCACTCCACTAATGAACCCATGACAGGCATGAGACTTCAATGGCAGGCAAGGCCATCTGATCTGTCTGATAGCTGTGCTAGCTACCCACTCAGACAGCTGATACCACTGCAGTCTCACTACCTCCTTCAGTGTCAGCAGTCTGCCTTACCTATGCCTTTTCTCTTTACATATGTCCATTCAGCAATGGACCTAAGGGATCAAATTCTGTATTAGTAAGCCCTTCCTGCCATCTAAATTCTACACATGCCTGATAAAAGCAGAATAAAAAAAGAAGTATTGCAGGATAGTTACTGACATATTAGATTGTACGTGCTAGAAACAGTTGTTCTTTCTCAGCATCTACACCAGATCCTTACCACAGTTATTTCCAAAACTCAGAAAAATATATTCTACACAACACATTTCATAATAGAGTTTTACTTACCATACTGGTCCCTACTTGGTCATGGTTGTCTTCCATTCTTCTCACAAGCTGCATGTTACCAATCCTGCTCAGCTCTCCTCACATCATTGTGGAGGTCAGTCAAAAACAACACAATGCCCTTGTCAGTTAGGTGAACACCATCCCTTCTGAACAGCTAAGCATCTTCTGTGGGGATGCTGTCATGACAGATTGTAGATCCACCGACCCTGTGCATCAAGCCATGCATGAACCCATTCTGTAAATGTCTGGCCTTGTGCACTGCCCTGTTTGCTGTTTTCTATATCTGTCACAAACCACACAAAATGACAACGTGGCCACCATGACTGCAGGTGTTCAAAAATTGCTGTGATTTGAAACCGTAGCCTTCCAAGTGGTTGATTGATGACATCATTCCCTCCAATGTGCAGCACAAGGATGCTGGACTCAGGGTAGATGGAACACTTCTCTTCCAACAACTGCAGTACTCCGCTCCAATGCATACCTGTTCTTGCAATCCAGTATACTTTCACACTGGCTGTGGGGAAGCTCAATTTGTACTGGTTTTCAGTTATGGAGGCATGGCTGGCAGCCCAGTGAGTGTAGGAATGGCCACATACCCACACTCTTACTTGTCATTCTCCTGCTTGTGAAGCCATGTCAGTGTCAGAAGGTGGACGAACCTGCACAGGAAAGAAAATGCAAGCAAATTACTACTGATGTTTGACAGATCTATTGGAAGAATACATATATATGTATATCATAATGCATTACCTGGTTAGACCATCCAAATCTTCATTCCTATCCACAGGGGCATTATTCTTTTCATATGGTACATTAGTGGTGATGACGCTGCAGAGGTACACACACACACACACACACACACACACACACACACACACACACACACACACACACACACAGGTCTTGCATTAGCATGTTCCAATACATGTTAGTGTTGAGTGCAGAGGCATTCATTATCATTTAGTAGAAATACTATATCACTATGAGTCAGTCAAAATAGTATAACACTTGGATGTTACTGAGCTCATTCTCCTACCACCTAATTTCCACCCATGACTGACAAAGCATGAAAACATACCCAACTACTGAATATAAGCAGTACAGTAATATAAGCAGAAATGGCAAACTTATCTGGTTCATCCATGTAAGAATTAGTCAGAAAAGTAATAATTCCAGTTATCGCATCTGTCCATCACTCTGGTTACAATAAGACCCATCAGTTTTCCTCAATGCAGTATGTGCATATTGTTACAGATAATAAATTATTCTTGAAAGCTGGATACATAAACAACAAATTATAATAACCATCACTTAAACATGAGCTACAGATAACCTATACCTGTTACACCGTATCTGTATTACTGTTGTCAGCAGTCTGACCATATATGCACAAGCACTTCCCTGGTACAAAAATGAATTATTTCCCCTACCAACATCTTCATTACTACATGTTATACACATGTCCCTAAATGAAACATTCACCCAAATGACCCCTTCAGGAAAATGTTGAGATACACACAACCACCAAAATTATATATATATATATATATATATATATATATATATATATATATATATATACATATATATATATATATATATGCGTGTGACCACTATATATATGTGCAAGTACATTATGTACATACATATATATCCATATACACACATTCCTTTTATTGGGTTGGGAGGGTGGCTTAATGGCTAAGGTGTTTGCCTTACAAGCACAAGGTGCAGGGTTTGAGTCTCACAAGGGATAATTGGCTAGGCTTAAAATGGCTCGCAAGGGCAGTTAGCTTAGTACTAAACTATGAACCTATATATATATTATTGATTGTATACATGTATACATACATATACACAGCAAGAAAAAAATCAGGGGTTTGGGAGGGTGGGCAGTTGATGAAGAATGAGGGGGGATGCTTGCAATGACTCCAAGCAGAGAAAAAACACAACCTGGCTTTTGCATTCATCAAAGTGATAACGAGTTCTACTTATGTGAATAACAGTGACAGCAGCTGAGACTTTTCCCAGAAAATTGATAATGACTAACGACTATATTGTAACTGCACATATTGCTAATGTGACAATGACCTTCCTTTCATTACTGAAAAGGTATGCATGCTGAGACACCGGTGATAATTGCTGCACATAACCTGTTGAGTAGGCATTCATTATATTACATTGTGCAGCTGTTATGTAACACAGATAGGAGAAGACCGGAGTTATTCAGTCAAACAGTATAACACTTACTGAGCCCTTCCACACATGACCAACAGAGCCAGGAATATTGCCCAAAACATATGATTGCTCCATGCTGGTACTTTTGTGCAAGTCATAACATTTATGTCACTGAGCCAAACACTGAGTATAATCATAAACAGAAATGACAAAGTCAGAAATATGTAAATTACCTGGCTGATCCAAAAGTAGTAAATCATTTTATCTTGCCCAATCATCCCTTGAGTAGGAATAAGACAGCAGCAATATTGACCAAAATATCTGGATGAGCTAAGCCAAAAATCAGCAATATAATAAATCTCACACAGCCTTTCATCCCACCCAAACATGTTGTGGTAGTCTGACCATGTATGCAGAAGCCCTTCCCTGATATTCAATGATTTATTTCACCAAGCAACATCTTCATTAGTATGTCCAGGTAGACACATACACCAAAATCAAACACTCACCCAAATGATCCCTTCAGTAAAATGTTGAGGTATGCATAATCACCAAAATGAAACATTTACCCAAACGCCCCTTCAGTACTATTTCCTAGTATGTGCAATCACCAAAATGAAGCATATCCAAGCGACCCCTTCAATAAAATTATTGATGTATGCACACACACCTGAATGAAATATTTCCCTAAACTACCCTTCAGTAACATTCCCCAGCATTACTCAGTAGAGAAGACTGTTTCAGTTTATATTATTCAGGAGAACCAGTGCCCTTTCCTCACTAGAAGAAAGTCTGCTTGAGCTGCATGTTACCCACTTTTGTATGTGATTTTGTGACTGTCTTCCTGAACCATGTGTTGCCTACCATCAAGTCATTTACCAGACAAAAGTCTAGAATGGGCTATCCTTTATTTCTGTTGCCCCATCCATGTGTACCCAGGGAGTCCTCCTATCCTGTTCTGTCTCTCTAGATATGTACATTCGGGTCATAGATTGCCGTCAACAATTCTGCCAATGCCAATTCCTGTTCTGCTTTGTGTAGTAGGTCTTATAACTGCTGTCTGAATGCACTGTCTTCCCCTCTATCACAACCTTGCTGTGGGGCATAGGCTGATTATGAATACTGCTCTGTCATTACACTGGAGTCTGCCATAAATCTGTCACTACTTCTGATGACATCCCTCACTGTATTCTGAAGCCTCTCCCTCATCACAGTTCACACACCATTTCTAGCCTGTCCTCCTGAATAGCAAACCTGGAATCCAACACTATGCATAATTAAACTATTTATTTTCATCTTCTGTTTGGTAACATGCTGCTGCTGATGACGGTAAAGGTTTCTGAAGAGAGATGAGGAAAAAAGTGGAGGAAAATGCAGATATTGCAATTTGACTTCATTCATAATTATCATAATATAATTTATGTTATTTAGTGTGGTAATTTTCTACCTGTTTTATTATCTTGTTAGGCACTAAGTGAAGTTCTTTGTCCCTTTGCATAAAAGTTGGGGTTTCCTGAGGGACTGCACAGACTGGGGTTGCTAAATATCTATTGGCAGATTCTTGCTCGCAGCTTTGCATGAAAGCCATGTCAGGTACCTTTGGTGCTCCTTGATCTTGAGAGTCATATTTATTTATTTGTTGTACATAGTTAAGACTAGCATATTTAATGTAAAGTTCTTAATAACTAATAACAAATCTGCCTCCTTTAGACTCTTCCCCCACAGCTGAAACCATGCAATTCTGTCTGAAAGTAATGGAATTGATGGATCTAGCTATTTCAACAAGTCCATTATGACTTCAGTATACTCACTACTCCCTCAGATATAAAACTTTTAGCAGTAAAGTCAGAATGTATGTAGCTGAAGATTTACTAAGAACCTCTTGCTTTGAAACCATGAAGCTCTGATCTCTCATTTTGACAGCAATGACCCCCCTGGGGCCCTCTAGACATTGGCATTTCTTCCAATACTACAGGAATGCATCTTTGCCTCAATGTGTACTTATATTCTGCTCTCTTGTAAGGAATCATGAATAATTACTATATTAAAACCAGGCAAAGACCCTGCTGTCCCATTCAATTATTGGCCAATATGACCAGTTTGCTTGCTAAATGTAGATCTGAAAATTTATACTGTATATGTAGTCAGGTACATAATATAGTATATTATACCAACCATTTTTAATCTGAAAAAATAATAATCTGAAAAGCCACATAGCTTGACCTTTCATATGTTTTTTTTTAACCTGCAATGGATGTACATTACTGGCATGCAAATACAACATGCAAAAAGCTGTTTTTTAAACATCTATATGCCAGACCATGTTAACATAATTTCAAATATTTAAACACTCTATATGCCTTACTGACTCTTAATCACTTCTTTGAAACAGAAATTTGAACTGGAAGCCAAAACAAGTATTTAGGAAGCAGACACTGACTCATTGCTTATCCCATCAATGTCAAATGTAATAAGAAAGCTCTTGTCAAAACTGTTAACCACCAGTTAGTAAAACCACAAATAATACAGAATGCAATTAGTAATATAATTTTAAATAAACTAATATTCCATCAGACCTAGCAATATTTTTATAAATAGAAAGATGGAAGAGCAAGTCATTTGTGGAAACTTCACAAAAATTCTAACCATAGGACAGTATCTAATTTATTCAAGTTAATTGCAAATAAAAAAAGCGTTTCCCTATTTTTCTTTCTATCCTCATACACACACACTCTCCATGCATTCCTTTACCGTTCGCTCTCTCATACATACAAGCAGGCATTTCTAAAATCATACACACATGCTCCATGCATTACTTTACCGTTCGCTCTCTCATACATACAAGCAGGCACTTTTACATCTATACACACAGTCTTCATTTATTCCCTTACCATTCGCTCTCTCATACACACACGCAGGCATTTCTAAAATCATACACACATGCTCCATGCATTACTTTACCGTTCGCTCTCTCATACATACAAGCAGGCACTTTTACATCCATACACACAGTCTTCATTTATTCCCTTACCGTTCACTCTCTCATACACACACGCAGGCACTTCTAAAGTCATATACACACACACTCTCCATGCATTCCTTTACCGTTTGCTCTCTCATACATACAAACAGGCACTTTTACATTCATACACACAGTCTTCATTTATTTCCTTACCGTTCGCTCTCTCATACACACACTCAGGCACTTCTAAAATCATACACACACTCTCCATGCATTCCTTTACCGTTTGCTCTCTCATACATACACGCAGGCACTTTTACATTCATACACACAGTCTTCATTCACTCCTTTACCATTCGCTCTCTCATACACACACGCAGGCTACCACTCTCCTATTTAGACCTTTGTGGCACAGCTTAGCATCGTCTATTTTCCCATCCCAGCCTTATAACCTCAACATTCTGGCCCTTATTCTTGAAGCTCTTGATGCGATGGTTTTCTAAGCCGGTGTTTTCAGCCATAGTTGTAGCTGAGGGGAGGGGGGCTCACAGCACATGGTTTTTCAGTTCGCTCCTGCCGCTTCCATTGCCTATATATGACTCCGTCCTCAACGCCTCCTCTGTCAGAAGGAGGCAGATGAACAAGGGGCTTCGAACTTTTTTTTTAATCCAAAGGATTACTGCCCCACAGTCCTGCTACTTTTGGAATCCCTTTATTAGCCTTAGTCACATAAACTTTAGTTCAAATAGCCAATGTCCAGTATAGTCATACACAAACAGGAGGGAGGCAATGATTAGGTAGGTGCTAGTGGGCAGGGCATAGTATGATAAAGAGATTAAGTGAGGAGGCTGCTACGTTTATGTACTCCTAGGCTGAATGCTGGGATTTGCCTGCTTGTATACCAGTTATTGTTATTATTAAAAATCTTAAAGGATAAGGAATGTGAATATCCTAGCAATGGTGCTGTGTAGTTTTTCAACTTCTAAATATATGAATCAAAAGTGCTTTCCATTGTACTGGGGATGACGGAGCAAAGAAAGTGTTTTGTGAGCTGATAACTAAAGCAATGGTAGGCAGTCAAAACTCTTTACAGGACTAAGTTAGAGTAAATAAAACAAATGTTGCTATTTCTGTAAGGACGGATGTTCATACATCATGTTGTATATTATTCTGTAGTAATAATAGCAGTGAAAAGGGAGGCAGTTTCAGTTTCTTGTTTATACTAAATCAGCTTGATGTTGAGACACAAATACAGGTGCGTTGCAAGACGATTTTCTAATTAAAGTCAAATATGAAGACCATGCAACTCCATGTTGAAACTTAAGTTGACAAGGTAACTGACAAAGTTCAGTTACTTTTTAAACTTAATTTTCAACACTGGAGATAGAATATGCATGCTAAGTTACTTGCGCTGGGAGAAGGCACTCGGGTGTAACAGCATATAATTACTACCGTCTCACAGCATGCTGGGTGTTAAACACAGAGGCGCCATGAGACGGTAGTCGGGGTTAATGAGTTATGGTGAGAGTGGGATGTTTGGGAGGGATTGTAGGTATATTTGGGGAGGTAGGTTAGGTAGGATAGCAGTCAAGACAGCATACAGAGGCAGTATATGACACATGTAGGGGGTAAACACCTTGGATGGAAAGGGGTGTTTGAAAGTCGGAAGCCCATGAGCCCCCTAGTGGAAACAGTGGGACTGAGGTCCCCAACCATGGGCAGTTACCACTGCATCTTCATGTCCCCGAAGGTGACTGTGCTGGGGGCTGAGTAGGAGGGGCAGGCTGACCCTCTAGATGCGCCACACAGCCCTCAAGCTGATGTAGCATATCTCCAAACTCCCTGCAGAGCTCGCTATGCACCAGACCCTGGACCTGACAGGTGACAATATCCTGTCCGTGCCTGCTCCCATGGGGGGTGAGCCCCATCCCCTGAGGCGGTTCCACTCAAAGGTGGTGCAGGACCAGCGGATGAGGAGGTCCCGGGGTGGGCCCCAGACATGCTGGTGCCCGGTGCCACAGCCAGATGAGGTGGGAGAGGTGGGTCCACTGGGACTGGCCTTCCCAAATTTGCTATGGTGTTTCAATTTTAAAACATATGTAGGTTAGTAATAGTCAACACATTCCAGGAATAGGTATAACAGCATGCATAGATATTCCCATTAACCCAAAACATCAGATATGGAACAGCTGCATAGCAAACAGAACACATGTATATATGGAACTACAGAGGCCATTACAACAGCATGCAAGTACACTGATGGCAGCTTGCCACCAATGTGGGAGTATTTCAAGATGGCACATGCATAGAAATACATTTCAATATTTATCAAACAATAGGACATATGTCCCAACAGTAGATTTAATTGTACACATACCGATTGAGTTGTGTATTTAGTTTATTGTTGCAGATATGGTGGGGGGGTGTCAATTAACAACTTGTATATCCCTGTAGTTCTCATTACTTTCCTAGTCAGTGCTGTGATCTGTACCTTACAGGAATTATTACACTACCCTATGGCCTTAGTTTGGACAGTTGTATGGATTCTATGCATATTCCCAGATTCCAGGTTGATGTTATGCACATATCTCTCCATCTCTTATTGCACACACTCTGGGCATGTCTTGACAACATGCAGGTGAAACTGGGATATATTTTGACTATTGCCCTCATAAACCTTTTGTGTGTTGTACAATGACAGGTTTGTTTTCATAGACATTTTCCAAATATTTACAGGCCTGACAGGTCAGTTATATGACATTAAATGCTGCCTAAATGTCAGAGATTATCACGCTGATATGCCAGGTGACAGGGTAACTGCCAGCAGATATGGGCCAATTACCTGGACAATTCCAGACAGATCTGTACATTTGAGTGGTATGATTCTGCATACAGCTTACTACCACTCCCAGGATTCGAACCATGGCTGTGTGTGCTAAAATAAAACAGTGTACATCACAGTTGAGTGTGCTATATCGATATTGCTGTGTATCTTTTCTCTGAATTCTGTCTATAAGTCTCCTGTGGTTTTACAATCTGACCTTGTAATTACAACACTCTTATACAGGGTTTCCTCAACAGTTTTATTATGTAGCACTTTGTGAATGACAGCGATGAGTAATGCCTTATTAGTCAGAGATACTGCAACACTAACACTGCCATACAATACTAGACTAAACAGTACCAGTCCAGGATTTCAATCTTTTATTTCTAGGCACAGTTTTCGTATCTGACAGACCTGTGGGGGAAATGTTTGTTAACACTACCTGAATGTTGCCACACATATTACCATATTCTACATTATTATTATGCACATACATCTAACTATGTTACTGCACACACTCTGGTCATAGCTTCACAACATGGGGGTGGAGTTGGGACATACTTTGCTTATTCATCTCATAACACTTTGGTAAGTTGCTAGAGTGACGGGTTTGTTCTTATAGATATATTTCTGACAGTTGTGATGTCGGACAATCAGTTATTTGTCATTATTTGCTGCCTAAACTTCTGGGATCATCTCACTGATTTGCCAGGAGGACAGGCAGGGGACTTACACCAGTTATCTGGACTTTCTGACAATATCTGTACAGTTGTGGGGTATGATTCTGCATACAGTTTGCTGCCACTCCCAGGATTCGAACCATGGCTGTGTGTGCTAAACATATAACACTTCACGTCTCAGTTGAGTGTGCTATTTGGATTATGTTGTCTATCTTTTCACTGTTTTCTGTCTAAGTCTCTCTCATTTGTACAATATGACCTTGTGATTACAACAGTCATATACAGACATTCCTACACATTTTATTTATGTAGCACATTGTGTGTAACAGTGCTTAATACAACAGTACAATTAAGAGATTGCAACACTACATTACCATATGATACCAGAGTAAACACAAGCAGTCCAGGAGTTAGACCTTTATTGCCAGGCTGTTAACCTATTATTTACATACAACCTATATGAGACTCTTCCTGCAATATTGTCTGGTTTATTCAGTACATGCCATAAACAATACAGGTTTTATACTGGCAATTAACTTTCTACTACTTTTAGATTTATTTCTTATGACATTACATGCAAGATTATAACTAACTTGCCTCACAACGCAACCACTGCAGTCTACAGACATGGGCTTCCCGATTCACAGCCTGCTCATATTCCACTGTCAAAGAAATAAGAAGAATATTTAGCCATATCTATCCATAATATACATGAGCTGGGAATTATTAAACAGGTAGTAGGCTGATACTTACATATGGCTGGGCATTACCCGTCTGCCTAGCTTCTTGGATCCATTGATTCAAGAGCACCCTCTTTCTCCATTTCAGGTCAGCATAGTGATGCCTGACCTGCTCACCAGTTCAAGGGATGCCAGTGGCACTGGTGAGGTCACGGGTGAGATGGTCCCAGGCTTCTGCTTTATATTGGGAACCCTGGTACTGGCCCTGCAGCAGTCTCTGTCATGGTCTTTAACAAGGAGCCCGGAGGTGCGATCCTTCACCACACCAGCCATAGTGCCTACAGGAGAAAGCTTGCAACCAGTTATGAGATGTATTCCCACCTGTGTAAATATCGCCGATTTCCCACACTTTGCTGTGATTGGATGGTTTTGAAAATGCTAAGCTATGGAAAAACCTGCTTACCTAAGGTTGGCATTGCTTAAAGGGGTATACCAATGGGCAAACTGATTTAGCTGGCCTACACATTGCTTACACCTAGTAAGCAGGGGTGTGCAATGCTTAGCATTGCTTAATTTTAAATTTACACACTATTTGCTGTTTGGCATTGATTTATCATTCATTACATGTTACATATGTGTTTGGTATCCATGATTCATGTGTACATACACTGTATGGGGTCCCTGTGTTTATTGGGGGATTTCAACACTTTTTTTCAATGACACCTCACATCTGGACTTAATGCAGTACTCCAGTTCACATATTTATGTTATATAGTAGGTTATACAACATAAAACTGTATATAGATTCCTTTCACATGTAAATTTTGATTTTCCTATAGTGAGGATCTGTTTGGAGATACCTCACTCTTATGTACTGCTGTTATGACTTACTGCTTAACTGTTGTGACTATAATGTTCAGGGTCATGGGTTTCAGACCTGAAAGGGCTGTTTATTTTGTTGCTGGGCAGAACAGCAGCTGTTGGATACAGAGTGATTAAGGCACTTTTAAGTAATTGTATGCGGGCTTGCGCAGGTTTGCGTGATGATAAGCAATGCTAACTTCTGGTTAAATATGCTTACAGGGAGTTAGCTTCAATATTGCTTAACCTGTGTGCGCATTGCTTACCCCCATGCAAACAGGCTAAAACCTGCTTACTACTGCTTACAAGTGCTTACTCCCGCTTACCCCCACACTAATTTAGACAGAAATGTAACATGGCTCTTGGGAAGGTGGTGGATTTGGACACTCTATGGATTTATCATTCATTACACATTAAATCTTCAATTTGTATCCCTGATTCATGTGTACATATACTGTATGGGGCACTTGTGTTTATCTATGGATTTTACAACATTATTACAATGACACCTCACATCTGCACTTAATGCAGTATTCCAGTTCAGAAATATGTTATTTAGTAGGTTATACTGCAAAAAGAAATGTTCATAAAGTGATTTGACCTGGAAAATGGAATTTACTACAGTGAGAATTGAATCGGGAATGACCACTACACTATTGCAGTACTGCATCATTTGCATGTATCTTGATATTTTTCTTCTTGTGCCAATTAAGCTACAGTATGAGTAGCTAAGCAATTGGCAAACTGCGCACCTACAGTTAAATTTAATCTGTTTGATAAAAAAAATTATATTGCTATTTTCTCTTGGAAGGGACAGGTTTCACTTATTGCTGTGGATTCCTGCATGCATCTGCACATTTGGCAGACATCCTAGCAACCCCCATATCTCTCAACCTCTTAATGCACATTATCTGGACAAAGCTTGACAACATGAGGTCCAACTATGGACATATTTTAATTATTGCTCTTATAAACTTGGGACAGCTGTTAGAGTAACAGGATTGGTTTTAATATATGCTGTCTGATGGATTTTATATGTATGCCATTATTTCACGGCTTCATTCCTGACATCATCCCATGATTTCAGGGTACAACTGGGGTATAGGCCAACTGTATGGGCAACAAAAGTGTGGACATTATGCTATGATTTGTACAGTTGGGAGGTATGCATCCTCCTATGAACATTCTCGCTCATTGTTATTGCCAAACGGCACTTCCTGAGTGCAGGGGCATGTGTATTGTGAGAGCTCTGCTCTCAGACACACCTCCTGCACTAGTCCATGCTCTGTGTCCGTTTAGGAGCAGAGGCAGCATGCCTTCATTACTACACATGGCACGCTGCAGTGCTGCTTCTAAATGGTCGCTTCCATGCAGGTAACCTTACTGAATCCCGGGGATTGTCTAGTGTGAATACTCATCACAGATAGACTCATATGATATGTCTAAATTTTTCTTGATTTTTAAGCTCCAATGCCCTTCAATCTATTTTGGGAGATTTTGTTTCATCGATCCACACATCTGCTATTTTTAGACCGCTAGCTCACTTAATTGTCACTCTCATTATTGAAATATCATGCCAATTTTCATTTATTTGTGTTTTTGCATCTTTACAGTTGCCTGCACCCATATGATTATTTCACTTGGAGCTCCTTACTATGGAATGACCAGTTTATTTTGTTTATATAGGTTCACATGATTTTATTATGTGAGAGTATGTATATGTATATATACACACACACATATATATATATATTGTTTTTTATAATATTTTTTTTTTATAATATGTATATGGATGTGAGGCAGGGGTATTTATGTGCCAGTTACGTTTTCTTAACAGTTGAGCTACATCCAGTAATTACGTAGTATAAGGATGTCATGTCGATAAATTCGACTTCTGTGTTTTGTAATAATAATGAGTTGTCTAGTTGTGCATGGTCTTCAATGGTCATTAACACCTTTTTGTGACCAATGGAGATAGAACAATATGTGTTGTTAGACTGGTTTAAATTTTTATACCAGCGCCAGAGATTTGCCAATATATAGTTGTTCCTCATCGTGTTTCAAATTTTGATCTTTGATCTATGAGGACTGGTTAACTCATTAGAACATAAACAATATGATTGGATGCAACTTCTCTGTTCAACCAATGCTTTTCAAGGAAATGCTATAATTCATTTGCCTTGACTGGTTGAGAGATATTTTTTACAGAATATCTGACTCTTTAGATGTTAAGACTTGAAAAAGGGTGTTTACCCGAAAGCGCTCATCTCTGTATTTATGTAAGATTATATTATTTTATTAAAATAGTTAATTTTATGCCTGTTGCCGTGGTGGTTTTGGTACTTTGTTCTTACGGCTTTATATATATATATATATATATATATATATATATATATATATATATATATATAAATATATATACATATATATATATATATATATATATATATGGATGTATGTATATTTCTATATATATATATATATATATATATATATATATATATACATATATATATATATATATATATATATATATATATATATATATAGATATATATATCTATATGTATATATATATAAATTCACTTTATAATCCCGAAATCCTGAAATACTGAATCTCAGAATTTTGAGACCATAAAGCCAAAAGCTCTAAATACCGAAATCCCAAAAGCGCTAATTTTGAAATCGCGAGTCCTATACTAACCAAACACCACACACATACACAAACGCACACCTTCCCCCCACACACAAACACACAAACCTACACTACATACAAGCAGGGGGGCTGCACCCCCCCCACACCCCCCCTACTTAAATGTACTAACTCCAGGGTCACACTACACAGACAAACACACAAAAACACCACCACACACCTAGATTCCCCTTGCACACACACTGCAGTCACAGCACACACTGACACACACTAAAGCCCCTAACCAACACCCTTAAACATACATACTTACCTGAACTTCCATTCAAATACCACAACACCAGAAGTACTACTTCAACATCTCCAAATGTCGGGATTTTGGCATTCACGCTTCTGGGGTTTCGGTACTTAGAACTTTCGGCTTTATGATCTCGGGATTCTGAAATTCAGTATTTCAGAATTTCGAGATTATAAAGTGTTCCTATAGATATATATATATATATATATATATATATATATATATATATATATATATATATATATATATATACACACATTTATATAGAGATATAGATATAGATAGATAGATAGATAGATACACAAACATACGCACACAAGCACACACACACACACACACACACACACACACACACACACACACACACACACACACACACACACACACACACACACACATCTAGTTTACAGCTTGTGCAGTATGGAGTCTCTGACTAGACCATGATTTTAATCATGTTATGCTACCTAGGCTTTTATAAATAGCTTCCCCTCAAGTTTGTTTTCTGAAGGATCTAAGGGTTTGTTTACTCCCTAAATGGCAAAATATATTTTCCAAACTTTGGTCCCAGTAATGGATAATCGTCACAGGTGTACATTACACAGGTGTACTATTTTAAGGCTAACCTCCTGCTATTAAGTGAGAACTTGGCAAAATGTCAAGCCCTCATAAACCCTAACAATACTGCTGCCTATGCAGAACTGTTCACAGAAACCCTGTACAAGCAAGTTAATAGCTGTATAGAGGCAGGTGTACCTACCAGTAAGAAGTACAGAACTAACTCAAAAAACAAGCAACCCTGGTGGAATCACAAAATCAATAGGCTGTATAACAGGATGGAAAAAAAAGATGGCAAAAATTAGGAAGTGAAGCACCCAGCAGGGTAAAAGCACTATCATCAAACTAAACAAACAACTCAGAGGACAAGTAATTTCTACCAAAGCCAAATCTGAGGCAAGTGTGGCCTTCCAGGCCAAGGACAACCACAAAGCATTTTTTAGCTATGTCTGCAATCTCAAAGGTAATACACAATTAAGTGCATAACTCATTTTAAATGGTGCCACCTATACTGAGCCAGAAGATATAACAAACCTCCTGGCTGATAAATTCAGCTCCAACTTTACCCCCCCCCCCCAGTCTTCTCTCAGGAAATATCAAATATAACCCCCTACTATCACTAGGGAACAAGTCCTTAATGCTCTCTCAAAGACCAAGAACACTGCATCAATGGGCCCAGACAATATCCCAGGATGCCTTCTAAATAGCATGAAACATGACCTATCAGGTCCTCTGGAATTACTATTTAACTGTAGCCTCCAAACAGGCTTTGTACCTCATGAATGAAGAAAGGCAACAGTCATCCCTCTGCACAAAGGTGGCCAGCTACAGACCCTGGAAACTACAGACCCATAAGTCTCACTAGTCTTATATGTAAAGCCATGGAAAGAATTATCATGGAGATGATCAATAGAGATATATTAAACCTCCAGACAGTGGCCCCAACCCAGTTTGGTTTCATCAAGGGCAGATCATGCCTACTCAACCTGGTGGATGTCTTTGAGAAGGTCACCAAAGCAATGGATGAGGGCAAAATCATTCACACTGCCTACCTTGACATGGCCAAGGCATTTGACACAATACCCCACTCGGACATTGTTGACAAACTTAGCAGGTTAGGTACAGACCCATATGTCACCCGGTGGATAGCCAACTGGCTCACAGGCAGGACTCAGCAAGTTAGAATTGGGGAGTCCACCTCTACAAAGAGGCCAGTCACAGGTAGAGTCCCTCAGGGATCAGTCCTTGGAACACTCCTTTTTGGCATTTATTTCTCATAAGTCAAGGCCAATGCCAGTTGTCTCTGGCTGACTAAATTTGCAGATGATTGTAAACTAGGAGCTATCACTATATCTCAAACTGGCATAAATGTTCTCCAGGAGGGGCTGACACAGACAAACAGCTGGTGACAGAGCAATAGACTAAAACTATATTCATAGGTTCATAGGTTGGTACTAGGCTATCAGCCCTAGGGCCTATACAAGCCTAGCCATAACAATTCCCTGGCTATTTCTTCCCACATTATTTACTTTCCTGGACCCCTGTCTAGCAGGGTGACTGACGTGATCCCTGGGGTGAATTTCCTTTCTCCTATCCAATCGTCAAGGTTCCTCTTGAAGAGGTCCAAAGAGGCACTCTGCTTGACATGTATGGGCAATCTATTCCAGAGTCTGGGGAGTCTCTGGGTCAGGAACCTATCCCTCCAGCATTTTTTGTTTATTGTGATGACAAGGTTTAGATCCCTGGAGCATGTAGCTCTTCTTATATGCCAAGAAATGCATAATAGTATCCTTTGTGAAGTCATCCATCCCTGGTAACTATCATTTTGACAACACACCCTTTAGAGTTAACCCAGTAGTCAGGGATTTAGGGACACATATAGATAATAATCTAGCCTTTGACCATCATGTGTCTATCATAGTGAGGAAATCATTCTATATTGCACAACTTATAAACAAAAGTATGGCATCTACGTCCAAGGACGTCATTGTTCCACTGTATTTGGCATTCATCAGACCTATCATTGAGAACAATTCCCCCTTTAGTATGTACCTAAGCAGGTATATCTAATAGTTGGAACATCCACAGAGGTTCCTCACTAAAAGAATGCAGGGCATAAGTAAAAATGTCCTATGCAGACCGCCTCAAGGCCCTGTCCCTGTATTCTGTCTTCTACAGGCTTTTGAGGGTGATCTATGTCTGGCATACAGGGCATTGTCAGATCCCACTCTGATGGACCTTCTGCATAGCCACAAAATGAACAGCACCAGAATTACCTGTTCTAAAGACTTAAGCCTTGCCTGTGATATAAATAGGACCTGCTGGAGAGATAGATATGTATCCCAGAAACTACCCCGTCTATGGAACAGGCTCCCCATCCATGTGAAGCAGAGTTCCTCCCTAACCCAATTCAAGTCCAACTTGGACAATTGGATGGGAAACCAGAAATTCATCCCTGTTTTGGCACCTATGTCTCTAATAGACGCAGGTAACCTGTAAATGGTTCATCTCCCAGGCCCATGTTTACACTTATCAAGGATATCAGGACTTGTCAGAGATTTGGGATGCATGGCTAGGCTTAAACAGGCCCTTGTGGCTGTTAGCCTAGTAAATACCTATGAACCTATGTTGTTGTGTCTTTCGGTTTTTCCCGATTAGGGGGTCGCCACAGCGGAACTCCGGTCCGCTAATGTTTGGCAGTAGATTTTTACGTGCTGAATTGCCAGCTCTGACGCACAACCTTCAACGAAGGTACACCCATTCATGCATGTCTCCACACAGAAGACGCTCTAGCTGAGAATCGAACAAGACAACGTCGTACTGTGAGGTGACAATGCTACCACAGCACCACCACCGAACCTATGAATCTATTAATGTATGCTTGTAGATGGTTAAGGAAGAGGATGAACATATTTGTTTTGGCTCACTTCATCCTCCAGCCTGTCACAGGCTTTAGGTATCTTATGTAGCTATCTCTTATAGCTTAAAATATCTGTCTCCTCATGAGATCGTTTAGTGAGCTCCCAGCACCTCTATTTGCTGAGGGCCCCTTCTTGGAGAATACCTGCAGGCCAGCATGAGGTAGGAGGCAGAAAATCTGAGCAGCCATCCTTCTGTTGACTAACCTGGATATTTTTTTGCATAACATGGGTACTCTCCCATACAGAATGTGTTGACAAGGCTAGGAGATACTTAGGACTTTGAGGACCCATCCTCACTCATGCATTATTGTTATCCTCTAGCCTCATCCTACTTGGGAATAAAGTATCCTATTGGTTCCCACCTAGAGGCCTAGCCTATCCATGAATTTGAGGTTGCAAACCCTTCCCCACTCTAAAGGAGAGATAGGAAATCAGGAAGAATGTCTTCATTCCTCCCTCGCCCCATTTAACCCCTCCAGCAAATGGGCCACTAAACCAGGGCTTCACTCTTCGTCTTCTACATGTGGAGCTAACTTGGGCTGTTGATCCAACACTTGAAGATCCAGAACTACAGTACATTTAAAACTCATTTACTTTCAGCTCAAGAAGACAAGCATTTTAAATATTTGAGTCCTAATGTAATTGAAAATAACTCCTGCACAAAAGAAAGAAATATATATATACTCGTGCAAGCATTTTTGTGTGTAGGCAAATCTCACTAAATATATGCGTTGGGCCAGAGAGTAACACCCTGAATAGGTGGGGAATGGGTACTCAAAGACCTAAGTATCTCCCTCTGCTCTCTCTCTCTCTCTCTCTCTATATATATATATATATATATATATATATATATATATATATATATATATATATATATATATATCAAATGTACATACTTTGATCTACTAATAGCCAATCCACAGAAATGTTGACACCCTAATGTTGACAAAAACACGGACAGATATAGATACACATGCATGCACAGACTCACACCACACACACACACACACACACACACACACACACACATGCACACACACACACACACACACACACACACACACACACACACACACACACACACACACACTCACTAAGTGAGATCACTGAACTTTAGGGGTAAGGAAAACTTTCTTCTTCCCATACACTAGTGTTCATGCACTGAACATTATTAGTAAGTTCAAATACAAAGGACTCATTGCATCTGTTTCACTAAACTGGGAATAGGCATCAATGTAAAGCTGTGCTTGTAGTGCAATACTTGACCTAAGAATTCTAACATTAGCCATTACAGGCATTATCCTGTGAGGAAATCTACAAGTGTCCAACTTGAATAACTTAGAAACAACTGTGCCCATTAAAAACTTGACATGAATAAGAGTATGTAGCAGTCAGCCTTGAAGAGGGCTAACAGTACTGTACTGTCCCAACAGCACTAGTTATAAAGTGGCAAATTTTACTCAAGGTATTTTGCAGCACCTATAGATTTCTGAAAGGTGTAGCAGCAGTTAATGGAAGAGCATACACTGGAGTTGGAATCAGTGGGCATTTGCCAACTGCCTGCCCTGCCTCAAAAGTAAGCAGGCTATTGCAAAGCTAACTGATAGCAAGTAAACAAAGCATTTTATTTTTTTCTTAGATATGTGACTGGTGACTTGCAAAGCCATGCCAAACCATACCTCTAAATACCAAAAAATAGTCACAGCTTCAGTGATGGCACCTCCCGAACTGGTAATGTTCCACCTATCTTTTTATATATTGGGCTAGGAAGATGTTCCATGCGATATGGTTTTAGTTTTCTTAATATTTATTGTTAAGAGCCAAGCAACTAAAACCAAGATACAATTGTGCAAAATTTTCCTAACATTTTTCAGACATCTAAATAGAAAAGGTACTAGAGGCACAAACAAGCCTGTCATCTAGAAAGAGTAGCATGCTTAAACATGAAAGTTTATGACAAAATGCATTTCAAAGGTTGGGAAGGCGGCCAAATGGTTAAGGTGTTTGCCTTACAAACACAAGGTGCAGGGTTTGAGTCTCACAAGGGATAATTGGCTACGCTTCAAATGGCCCACAGGGGCAGTTAGCCTAGTACTAATCTATGAACCTATGAAAAGTGAAAAAGTATAGGACCTCTGGCCTAATGTACTTGCTTCAATGGCAAGACAGTTAGACAGTAGATGATCTAAGGACACTAAAGATCTTATTTCCCAAGTACCTAAAGAACAAAGAAAGAGGAGTACAAGATAAAGCATAGATGATAAGTTCCATTAAGTAAAGGTGTGGAGGATTGCATGTTTTTGAAAGGTATGACAAGATTTGCAGAATCAAATTTCTTAGGAAGATCCACAAAAAAAATATTCCTATAAGCTCACTTAACTCCGTGGCTTCAAAGATAGATTTGGTGTGGAACAATAAGTCAGTGGAGGCATTATGTCCCTTCAGAAAGTCGTACTGCTTGACATTCTGTAAAGTATAGGATTTTAAAATGAGCTGTTAATTGCATTGCAACACCTTTTTCTGAGATCAGAAGCAGAGACATGGGGATACAAGACTTGAGGTATGTTTTGGGACCTGGTTTTGGAAGTGAAGATTTGCAAATTTCTGGGAAAGCCTCAGTTTTTGATAACATGGAGGAGTACCAAAAAAACAAAGCTGCCATGTTTCTAAAAAAATTTAGGCAAAAGCCATTAGAGATGGCAAGGCCATAGCTTGGGGTCTCCCTGAGTCATTTGTTAATCCTTAAAAAATTCTGCTTATTTTTAAACATCTTGTCAAGAACACTCTTACTTAATACTTCACAGTTTTGCGTAAGCAGTGGTTATAATGTTTGGGAAAGTTCAAATACAACCTGGTATATACAATGCATTTCTGTTGTGCTTTCAATATCCATTTACTTCTGAAAGGTATATCCAAAACGCACACCTTAAAATGACTGCAGTACAATAAACAATTCTTACCAGTTTGACTAATCTTTTGAGGGTTAACAATGCTGTAATTCTAGTGACTTGTAGTTAAAAGTTAGGCATTAACCAGTTAACTCATTGTTTTATATCTCATGATACAAGAGCAGGGTACACTTAAGAGAATAAAAATATGGTTCATAATGAAACATAATTAGTGACTTTTGTTGACATCTCCCACAGTAAAAGTTATATTACTCCTGATAGTGTAAATAAGCAAGAATGCTCAACAGTGTGTGTGTGTGTGTGTATGTGTGTGTGTGTGTGTGTGTGTGTGTGTGTGTGTGTGTGTGTGTGTGTGTGTGTGTGTGTGTGTGTGTGTGTGTATTATAGTGTTAATGACTCCCAGTGATGTTTAGAGACCTGATACTGTAGGAAGTGGACCTCCCTACCCCTGGGAGGTCATTATTTCCATGTGATGTCAACACTTGTATTTAGCAAAAAGTTTCTTGTTTTATACGTTTAGTTTTTGAGTTTTTATTAAACAGTCTAATTATAAAGGATGTTTTTCTTTGTTTTTGGTATATTCTGAAAATAAATAATACTTTCTTTGTTTATTTATGGTGGAATACTGTACATATTGTACTTATAGAAAGGGCTTTATAATAATTCAGCACTATGTGTATCTAATTGCAAAACTGTGTGTGTGTGTGTGTGTGTGTGTGTGTGTGTGTGTGTGTGTGCACGCGCACGCACGCGCGTGTGTGTGTGTGCGTATGCATGTGCTTCAAAATAATTTCAGAAAGTGACATTTGCCATTCTAGTACTTACATGACTAGCGCTGAGGCATTCTGCCTTGCATTTTATTAAATGGAACACAGCTTTTTAACAATGCATTGCTACACTGTGGTACCAAGTATTTTGCAAAATACTTAAATGGTAGTTTACTAACTGTAGCAGTGACATATTGGGGGTCAGATGAAGCTGTGAAATATTTGCACCAGACTTCATAAGAATGAATAGGAGTAACATACAAAAATGGTTTTACTCAGTTATGCAACTGGTCAGCCCTCCTAATTATCCCCCCCCCCCCCAAAAAAAAAAAAATCAAACTAACGTCATGACTTTTGCTACCATAAGGAAACTTCCCTCAGTACTATTTATTACCATAAAAGATCACAAAGTGTCACTAAGTAGAGATATCTGGGCCTAATACTTGACACAGTCTTTCATCCACAGCATGCACTGATTACTATAACCACTAACATCCTAGGACAACTAAAGCTCTGCTACAAGAATATACACCTACTCTCTCCAAAAACACTTAGCCATAGACAAAAATGTGTTACTACCAAAACTGGAATATGGGCTCCCATTCTTCATTCTCCAATCTGCCTTTAATACCCATATGATTCAAATGACAGAGAAAAAAATCTGTATATTCATCCTAGTGGCAGACCCCCTTCTCTATCACTGGAAGCATCTAAAAAACACTAAATACTTATCTGTCTCTAATAGTTACCTTTCTACTTAGCACTCCAATTTTTCAAAGTCCTAAAACAGGGATATTGCCCTTTTGAAAGTCAAATTATCATTTTGCATAGGTCATATGATCTTCATAGCTCAGATCAAAGTGATTTCTCTATATCTCACCCGAGATTCAAAACATCAGTAGGAGAAAGAGCTCTCTCAAGATTGGGAACTGCAGCCTGGAACCACCTGCCTACTGAAACTGAAACCTAAAAGACTGCTAGTTAAAGACATACTTAACGATCAACTCATGCCATAATCATCTTGCAACTGCAATGGCTAATGGTGGCTTTTATCATCTATATTCTTCTTACCTATGGTCAAATGTTCTATTTTTGTGCTTGCCTTGCTTCAATATATATAATTGTATATATCAATTTTCTCTTAATTTAATTTGTAATACTCCTGTGTATGCCAAAGTTAAATTCTAATAGTCTTATTCAAACAATTGTTTCACATGTTGTTTGTAATTTCTCACAGGGGATGTTTTATGCACTTTAGTTTTATATCTGCGCTTGCATAAGCTTGATGTACTTTGCTGCTTTTATGTCTGCACTTGCGTAAAAATTATTGTGCTTTCCTGCTCTTTTATTTGAGCTTGTGTCAACATTAAATAAGGTCAATAGACCAGCCTACCCCTTGGTGAACAAATAGCAAGAAATAAATATTAAGTTATATATGCATTGCTTGACAATGCTGAAGCTATCAGCTATTTTTTTCTTAATCAACTACCACTGAGAATATAAATAATACAAATGGAAAATGCACTAGTAGCTTAGACCTATAAAAATAAGTATTTATAATTAAAACCAAATTAATGCCTCAGATATATTCCCTTTAAGGTTATACATGAATTGAACATATTGAGACCTTAATTATCTGTAGATCTGTAGTTCTGCAGACACAACCAATAAAAAGTAATCTAGCAAAATTAACAGATCCAATAGTATAATTACCATAGTGAAAATGAAATGGACAATATAAATATTTATAACAAATACTTCATGTTTAAGTCATTACTAAGTCCACTGGGTTGCAATATGTTATACATAAAAATAAACTGTGCTTCTTTATTAGTAAAATATCTGACATATTCAATAATAATTCAGCACACCAATGATACATAATGCAAATATTTAATAAATCAATATGCTGTTACAGGTCTAGTCAGAGATGCATGTTTAATCTCCCAAATGTGTTGCTGGACATGAACTCAAACGTATAGGGTTGCATGCCCAATGTCATATAAATTACAGAAACAACATAAACATGTATGGCCATCTGCGTGTAGCATTTCCATAACCCAATTCACTTAGACTAGAGACCATTGATAAAGTGTTCTTTTGCAAGATTTTTGTACTTACAAACTGATCATCTCATGCATATATTAGAATTTCTAGAACTATCAATATAATTCAGAAAAAATTCAGAATAGACTACTTCCTCCATAAGGCTGGGGAAGTTCCCATAGGATACTTTTGGGGTGTTAAGTATTCTACCTAAACCTCCATTGGTAGTAATATTAAACCAGTGCATTCTTAGATTTTCAGCCATGCTTTCAACAAAAGGATAATAACAAGTAACAAAAAAAAATCCTCCTGTTCTGTGCACTGAGAATGTGTCACTATAAGATGCCCTAATAAAGGGACCAACATGAGCACGCACAGCATTCTGTAAAGATGGCTGTAAACTATTTTTCATCTAGCCACTATGCTTAGCCTAAAAATACCACCTTGTACAACACGTCAATTCCTTTTTTCCTCTGAGCACAAATTTCTACTACAGGGGAACTCACTACATGGGAGGGAATTAATAAATTGCTGTGGTTGTACATTGAAAGTAAATTAAATGTGAAAAGTGTTAGTCTGAATATGGTTAAAAAATATGCTAACTCTTGAATAGCACTAAATGATAAAAAATAAATCATCACTATATCATCTGTAAAAAAATGCAACACATTCTGTACAAAACAATAATCCTCATAAAAATAATTTTCCTCAAACATACCGTTAAACATATTTGCATAACTTGGGAAAAATTTTACCCCTGTAACTTGTGCCATGAAGTTTACAAAAATAATTCTCCATTAAAACAGAAAAAGTATTCATAGGACAAAACTAAATTATATAATTTACAAAATAAAATGTATATCCTGAAGATAAAAAAATTGTTTGCAGATAATATTTGTGTTGAACAGCTGTAAGGATCCTGCTTTCCACCTTATATTGTTGTTCTTTAAGAACATGATTAATAACTCTAACATATAAGGGAAGATTAATAATGTAAGAATATCAAGTATACAAACGCCCACATATGTGGGAGACAGCAGGACTCCTTGGGGGGATGGTGAAAGATTTTTATAGATCTTGGGAAGGATCTAGAGCAAGGACAGTTTGTGGAGTATGCTACAGGAAGCTGTGCTTTCTGTCAATGTACCATTTTCTGATAACTGCCTGAACACTTCCTATACTCTGCACAAAGGAAAAATAAATAATCTTGTATATTCATTAGTGTTATCCAGTAAACTGTAGTATAAACACATATATAAATCTTTAGACATTACAACTATATTCCCTCCATCGTCTGCTCTTTCTATTGTAACATTATTAGGTTGAGAACATTTTTCTTTAGATAACCTATAACATAAATATCTATATCTATATATCTATATATATTTTATACATATTTGTTTGCATGGCATACAATTTCTATTTAGATAGACTATAACACACACACACACACACACACACACGCACACACGCACACACACACACACACACACACACACACACACACACACACACACATATATATATATATATATATATATATACATGTATGCACACACACACACACACACACACACACATATATATATATATAGTTTGCTATCAAAATATCGAAAATAAAAATGGTTCGAGTAACTGAAGTGTTTTACCGAAACTACAACTAACCTAACGGCCTTATTGTCGGAAAAACAGCTGTTAATGCCGAAAATGTCAACGACATTTTACGGCATTAACAACAATGCCACCCTTACCGTAACTCCCTAATCCCTACACTTAACATCCCATTTATGCAGGGGGACAAGCCCCCCCCTGCACCCCCATGTGGGGGGCTGCAGCCCCCCAACTAAATATTCTAACTCCGAGATCACACTACAGTGAGGAAAGGGATGTATTTCCCTCACCGCACTGTACCATGATCCCTTTACATGAGCGAATATTATATTTGCGAATGCACAGTCCATTTGCAAATTAGACATTTGCTCATGTAACCTGCAAACATATGAAGTATCAAACATCTGTTGTTTGAATACTTCATAGCCGTGCAATTGTACGGCAACATTTTAATGGTAAACCTATATCTATCTATCTATCTATATACATATATATATAAATATATATATATATATATATATATATATATATATATATATATATAGGGTCTATATCAGAACATTAAAGTTTTAAAACTTCGAATGTTCTAATATCAACCTGTTTTGAGCGAACATTAAAAATAGCGACGCTGCAGAACACTGAATTCTTTCCTAGGAAAAGAATTTGGTTGGCCGGTTCTGTGGCTTCGCTATTTTCAGAGCTGTGGTGGAAATTTACAGGTCGGGTTCAGGTAAGTGTGCGATTGTGTGGTTGTTAGGATTAGGGCGCGGGTTAGGTGAGTTAGGGTTAGGGGCGAGTTAAGTGAGTTAGGGTTAGGGCGCGAGTTACGTGAGTGTGCGATAGTGACGGACCTTAGTGTTAGGGTTTGGGTTAAAGTAAGTGGATAGATAGTAGTGTATGTATAGTTTAGTGTAGGGTTAGTTGTAGGATTATAAGTGTGTATGTGTGTATTGATGTTTTTTAGGTGTGCTTGTGTTGTGTGTATGTGTTTTGGAATAACGAATTTTTTCCCAAGGAAAAGTTTACTGTTCTGAATGTTCGATATTATGTGGTTTAGATATTTTAGGTTCGATGAAGTAGCGTTCGCTATTTTCATCTTTCAATAATGTGATATAAATGCTATATATATATATATATATATATATATATATATATATATATATGTACATATATATATATATATATATATATATATATACACACAAACACACACATGTATGTATATATATATATATATATATATATATATATATATATATATGTATGTGTATGTATATATGGATCCCCTACACTACACCGACACACCACAAAGCCGACACCCAAAACACCGACACCAAAAGACCCACAAATCACAAAACCGAACACCATAACACCGATACACAAAACGTAAACTACACATTACACACAACTATATATGCACTATCCTTAACCCAAACCCTAACCCTAAAGTCCGACACTACCGCACACTTACTCTACCCGCACCTTCACCCTAACTCACTTAACCCACCCCTAAACCTAAAGTCCGTCACTATCGCACACTTACCCTACCCGCACCCTAACCCTAACTCACTTAACCCGCCATTAAACCTAAAGTCCATCACTATCGCACACTTACCCTACCTGCACCCTAACCCTAACTCACTTAACCCACCCCTAAACCTAAAGTCCGTCACTATCACACACTTACATTACCCACACCCTAACCCTAAGTCCGACACTACTGCACATTCACCTTTCCCGCACCCTAACCCTAAATCCCTCACTATCGCACACTTACCTGTCCGCTCCCTAACCCCAAGTCTGACACTACCGCACACTCACCTTTCCCGCTCCCTAACCCTAAATCCCTCACTATTGCACACTTACCGAGTCCCGCTCACACATTGCCCATGTCGGTGTTTCGGCTGTCGGGATTTCACCTTGTCGATCATCTGTGTTGTCGGTCTTCTGGTGTCGGTGTTTTGGGTGTCGGCTTTGTGGCGTGTCAGTGTAGTGTAGGGGACCCATATATATATATATATATATATATATATATATATATATATATATATATATATATATATATATATAGATAGATATATATATATATGTGTATATATATGTATCTATATATATCTATATCTATATATATATATATATATATATAGATAGATATATATATATGTGTATATATATGTATCTATATATATCTATATCTATCTATATATATATATATATATATATAAATACCAAAACCAATCCAGCACTCAAGATAAAAATCAAACAGCCATGGTGGAAAGAAGTTTATTAGGCTCGCCTGCCCAACTCAACACAGACAGGTAGCTGGTTTCGCTCAAGGCGTCATCAGTGTGCAACATCATCGGGCGAAGCCCGGATTTAAATATTTAGTGCAGACTTACTATTTACAAAATTTAAAGAGATATACACATACAATTAATCTCTGTCCTTTAACATGTAGATACAATATAATATGAAATGTTTATATAACATATATGAACATTTAAATTACTTAGATCTAACAATGTCTCCAATATAAACCACTCCTATTTTTATACCCTAACCAAGAAACCAGCTGTGTGATAGTAAATAAATAAATAAATCCCACCACCAAAGGTACCACTAAATCTATATCAAATCAAATAATATCTATTAATGTTATTTTAGATGATGCCAATTCTATTATAGCTACCCTACTGAAATATATACTTGTATATCTAACTAACTAAATGATGCTGTTCGCATGTTTGGTATAAGTTTAACTATCATATTCCTACATAATTTTCAGTAGGATATGACAAATATAAATATCAGTATTATAGTACTACCTATATACACTTTTAATACCAAAGGTGGCTATATTATCTTATTCCTTTACCGATGGTCATTCAGACCAGGTTTAAATAGTGCCCCCAAATTCACTATCCACCTGCGTTCTTTCTGAGTTAATATACGGTGTTTAATTGTTTCATTTGTTTCATGTAACAGTACCATATCCAAACCTATAAATACAAAATGTGCTGTAGTATGAACCATTTTATGTTTGTACAGAGCACTACATGATCTCTGGCACTTAATATCACTTATATGAAGGGCTATTCTTTGTTTAAATGTACAGGAAGTCTGTCCCACATAAAAGGCTCCACACTGGCAAACAGCCATGTAAACCACCCATGAACTACTACAAGTAATAAGATATTTAATATCAAACACCTTTTTTGTATTCACAGATGTAAAAGATTTTGTTTTAGCCATCAAGTTACAATATTTACATGTTCCATAATAAGTACTACCCACTATATTTGTAAGTGGCTTGGATTTTTCAGGCTTACCCTTTTTAAAGGAGGAGAAATACTGTCCTAGACTTTTACCCTTTCAATATCCAAAATGGCATACTTCATCTACAAGATTGATAAAAAAAGTATCAGAATGTAAAACATGCCAATGCTCGGCCAAAATATTTTTGATACAAAAAGTATTGGTACCATAGGTAGTTATAAATCTGACAGGTATTATATTATATTGTATCTACATGTTAAAGGACTGAGATTAATTGTATGTGTATATCTCTTTAAATTTTGTAAACAGTAAGGCTGCACTAAATATTTAAATTTGGGCTTCGCCCGATGATGTTGCACACTGATGCCGCCTTGAGCGAAACTGGCTACCGGTCTGTGTTGAGTTGGGCAGGCGAGCCTAATAAACTTCTTTCCACCACGGCTGTTTGACTTTTATCTTGAGTGCTGGATTGGTTTTGGTATTTGTATTGGATGTGTATTGGATTCCGAGCACCTTTTGATGTACCGTGCACTTTTTCGTTGGAGGTGTATATATATATATATATATATATATATATATATATATATATATATATATAAATATATATATATATAGGTTCCCTTCACATGGTTGACATTTCAGAATGTCGACATTCATATGGCTGAGACCATATGGTCAACATTCGAAATGTCGACCTTGCGGAACCGGCATCTCCGTACAGTGCAGAATGGAAAGATTTCCAACTTCTACACTGTAGTGCTATCTCGGAGTTGCTATATTTAAGTTCCGGGGGGGTGTGGGGGGCGTGAAGGTAAGTTTTTTTGTGTTTTTTATTTTTTTATTCTATGGTCGACATTTCGAATGTCGATCATATGGTCTCAGCCATATGAATGTCGACATTCTGAAATGACCATATGAAGTAAATCCATATATATATATATATATATATATATATATATATATATATATATATATATACATATATATTTGTTTGTTTTATGGAATACCATTTCTTTTTAGGCAAACTATAGCACACACACTTTCTAAATCATAATATGAGATCATATGAGGCTGGCTTGTTCAAAAATGGAGGACTAAAATGTCCTTGCCACTTAAGTTGCATTACCTCAACCACTTTGTTTAAAGAAAGCATGGCAAAAAAAGTGTGTCAGCTGCAACTTTATGGAAGAGGTAGTCTAGATGTTAAAAAAAAAATCATATCTCTTTTAAGACAGTTATTGCCTCACTTGATAAATTTACCCCATGCACTGTTACGACATGATTATCAAATTCAAAAAATCTTAACAGCACTTACATTTCTTCTATTAGCCCCTCCATATGATGTATGCTGACCAAAGTAACACTAGTTTCTAGTTTCATTCCATCCTCCCAGAGTTTCTTTATCTCTACCATATGTATTTGTGTTATGTGGTTTTGCAGCATCTTGTTTATATGCATTCCCAGCATTCCTCATGGCTATCCAATGATGTGGCTGACAATAGCATTAGTCCAAAGGAATCTACATCTCTACCTCAAAAGTCTTGAGTGTGGATCAGTTTCCTTCATTTGTAGGGAATCTTTTCATTCTCTTGTTGTTGCAGATCTTCAGACAGAATTTTTAGACTGCTGTTTACAGCATTTAAGTAGCATTAGGATGCTCAAACAGAAATTCCACAAAAATTCTTAAACATTAAAGTGAACTGTTTAAGACTGCCTGTTCCAACAGTTTTTTCTTTATAGAAAGCTAAAATCTGATGAAAAAGAAAAAGAAGGTATTATTGTGACTCAGACCATGAGGGGATATGTGGTTTAAGAGATATTGTTTTAATAATAAGAAAATGGAAAAGCAATTCATTTGTTTTTGCGCACTAAACTTCAAGTCACTGAGTAAATCATTCATTTGTTGTACAGAATCGGTAGATTCTCCAAATGTTTGAACTTTGAACTGTTACTAATTGTTACCTACTTTGACAGCTGTCAAAGAGCTGTCAAACTGCATTAAACTGCCTGATAGTTTACTGATAGCATTAGGGATATAGAAAGAAGCTTTACAGAGGCATGGTTTCACTCTGTAAGGAATATGTTCTATCTTGCTTTACATGGGGCTTTATGCAATATTAATGGGTTGATGTTTCTGAGGATTGCTCATTCAGTCTTAAGCATTTTGGAATTTATTTTGCCAAACTTTTCTTAATATTTAAAATTTACAAAGACATGAATAATGGTAACCATTGACCCCCCCCCCCCAAGACTCTTGGTGCATTTTGGTGCATTTAGTCATCAATTGGTTGAATGGTTTAGTGGACAATGCTGTCATCACTGTCTTGTCTACTGATGGGTTTGCTTCAGGGGTCTGTACTTAACACTCTTCCCATTTTTACAGTACGTCAGTGCTTTGACTATCAAAAACCCTTGTTTCCACATTCATCTTTATGATTTAAGATCTAACCATTATTAAAAAGGCTGCCCTTACTGAGGACTTAAAATGATATATAACTGACTGTGGTATGAACAACTTGGTATACATTGTGTTGAAACTGAATTTATGCTCTTTGGTACTCATAATACATATATAAGTATAAGATTTTTAACTTTGTAAATATAATGTTCTATATGGTCGTTTACAGACACACACACCCCCTATATTCATTGTACCTTGCATTGTCACATATTAGCGAACATCCCGATCAGAGTCCTGCACATGGCCGATGAAATATGAAAGACAAGATAGATATTTGTATTGCATATATTTGTATTGCATTGGTTTGACTGTCTACACGTTGTATAGCTTTCATATATATGCATAGATGTATTGAGAAACGCTATCTAATACAGGGCTATTAGAACAAATGTAATGGTTCTCATTGAATGAGTGCCATATAGTGAGATGGTGTAAGATAGCTTTAAACAGAATAGATAGCTTGTCAATTAAGTATATTAATTGTTGTAATTAACTCATTAAGCAATTATGCTTTTTGGTATATAAAGTATGTGTTGTGACAATGTTTTAAACATATCTGAAGAAGCGTGCATTGGAAGCACGCGAAAGCGCTTATTTCCTTGGATTTTATGTGAAATAAAACTTTTGTACCGTTCGTGGTGTTGGTCTACTTCTTCTACTCAGTCTATGTGCTTATGTGCTTCTGGTAAACTGATTACTAATTTACACAAAACTCAGCAAGTGGAGTTTATTTTCCAACTTTGCATATCTAGGGCTCTTGTGCACCCCTCACTTACCTTTTCCTCAACAGGTGGCGTCAACACACACTAAACTACTTTTTTTCTGGCACAGATCTTATATGACCAAAACATATTGTTACGAAGGAAGCCAGAGAAGCACATGTTAAAGCAGTGGCTATGTTTTCTGTTGAGTAAGTCATTGCTCTTATCATGAATGCCTCTTCCAAAACAGCTGCCAAATAATTACAAATAAAATCTGCATATCCATTGCATAGGTTCTATCCATGGGAACAACACAGTTCTTTCCTGTTAAAGGTTAATATACTTCTAGGCAGTTGTTCTGTTAGTTACAAGTTATTTAAGTCTAACTACTGTCTTACTAATGCCTCTTTCCTCTACAAGAAAACATCATAAGGAACACTCTATTCCATCTCTTTTTCTTTCTTTCTTTCTTTCTTTATTTCTTTCTTTCTTTCTTTCTTTTTCTAACAATTTTATCTCACAAACCAGATCACTCCACACAAAATTCTGAGTTTTTTGCCAGTCCCCAAATCCAGAATTCACCCTCAATCATATCTGAAGTACTGCATCAGTCATTTGGAAAAATGCCTCACTAACAAAGCGAGATAAATGCACCATGTTAATGTATACTAAAACATCTGTTGTGAACCTTAATTTTTCATACTCTGTGTATTTATTTCCTGCTAAAGGTAATGTTTGCATTTTGTCTAGTTAAGATTTTGGTTCTCTAGTTTATTTTCAATGTTTTTATTTATTTGTTTATTTTTTTTAACTTTTGATCCAGAGCATGGCTGAAAGACAGCGTCATAAAAGTAGAATAAAATAAAACTCTTCTAAATAGCTTCTAACAATATATATTTAACATGGGTGTATTGTGAGTGTGTGTGTGTGTGTGTGTGTGTGTGTGTGTGTGTGTGTGTGTGTGTGTGTGTGTGTGTGTGTGTGTGTGTGTGTGTGGGGGTCTGTATGTGGTCCTGATAAATTAGAAAACCTTAGCCAGACGTTCATTGTTACGAGTCATTTTTATAACACTGTGTGGCCACTATGGCTTCCAGGGTCAGTCTCTATGAGATGCTGGTCCTAGTGAAAATCATGCACTTCCTGCATGGAAAGAGGACTTACTTTATGATGCTTTCTTGGTTGAACCTCCAGTAGTATATTTGCCATTTGCCAATATTTTAGCTGATTCTGAGCATGTATGTAACTGACGTATTTGCCATTCTCCTATTGTTTCCTGATCTTTTTTGTGCAATCTTAAAAGAAACCCTGCTAATAATATATAAAGATATATATGTACAGCTTCCCATTGCTTAAAAAGTCCCTTTCTTTCTTTCTGTGTTTCTTGCACCTTACCATCTCTTGTTTTACTCCACTGTAACTAAGACAAGCAGTTGCACCAGCACTAGATGTTTTGGACTAGATCTGCATAACTATCTTTATTCATTTTAATAATTGTATTGTATATTTTTTACCTCTAAATAATATATGTACCTTTACCTTCCGTCTTATCATTCAAACATATCCTTGCACACATGTGCATATATGCTCTGTAATTTATGCTACTGTATAAAGCTAATCACTTTTGTGCATTCACTGCTTTCTCTGAATGTCTCTTCTGTATTAAGATTACACTGTATAGCAAGGACTTAATGTGTCAGTCTACACTATATCAATATTATTGTTATGTAGCTCAGTTATCAAAGGAGTACCAACAGAGATGTCTCAGTCACTTTTATGTTTCAGCATTACATCAGAATAACTTTGATATATATATATATATATATATATATATATATATATATATATATATATATTTATATAATATCTAATGACTGAATTGCAGGTATTTATCAGCAGTGCATTAAAATAATGCTTGGATATGCAGAGTACCAAATTTAAGCCATTTGTATCACTCATACTCATTGAGTTTGGTATCAGCTTTATGAATCTCACCCTCACCCACTTCATATTTACAATACTTTGAAAAACTTGACATGAGGGTGAGTACTACACCATTTCCTTTTCCTTTTTTATATTTCTCAGGAGAGCCAAACGCCACCTTTTCCCATGCCCACACGTGCTATAGAATACTTGTCTTCCTGAGGCTTTCTTCCCAAAAGTACAAAAGTCTTGCAGTCCTTACATTTCACCTGCCACCAGGCTACTCACTGGACAGTTCACTATAGATCTATTTGGAGGCTAATCCTCATCCATTCAAACCACTCCAGTTTTGGTGCAATAAATTATGAAGTCTATCCTGTTCTTCAATCCCTGTGCTGTCATGCACAAAAATACTGAAGTCTAATTATTTTAAGATCAATCCCTACAACACTCTTCTGGATATAATCATTTTTATTTTCTCTTACCTCTTCATCATAAGCATCACCCTCTACATTTTCTCAGTATGACATTTTCTATTTGCACACAGATTTCCCTTAGAAAAGGTACCTTTCCATGTGGGAGATGTTCTGTTTGTAGTCAGGTGGTTAATCATTTTTCTCAAATTAATGGGGTAGGTTTTAGTCCTAAACAATGTTTCTCATGTGACACAATTGGAATTACTTATATTTTAAGATGTCCATGTGATAAGTTTCATGTGGGAGAAAGCCAGAGGGCATTTAAGGAATACACTAGCGATATAAGGCATATGCATTGTGAGAACCCTCTAGCTATGTATTTTAAAGCCCACCATAGTAATAATTCCTCTCCTTTAATAGGTTGAGTTTTAGAACAGATTAATGTTAATGTAGGGGAATTTTTTTCTATTAAAAGACAAATTGTTGTATAAAGAAACAGTATTTATTTTTAAAATATGGTACCTTGTTACCAAAAGGGTTAAATAATGAATGTAATTAGAAATACTTAATGTATTGATGCATTTTATGTGCTAAATGTTTTATTGGTGCTATTATATATTGTGCTATGGTTTGGGCGAAGTATTTGCACCTTGAAGGCATTACTGCTGAGGTGCTAGAGGTGAATAAAGGTTTTTGCTACTTTTCTGTGGGTGTTGTCTAGATTTTCTCAGTTTGTGGCCATGTTGCAATGACAAAATGTTACAATATGGCTCAGGACTTCATCTCATTAGAGGTCATAAATAAGCCTTATTCCTCAATTTATTGCCCTATATCCAAGGTCTCCAAACAGCTGGCTTATTTTTCAAACTGATTTAAATAAATTGGGCAATTTGACCACAAATACGAGATTAATCCAAGGTTTAGCTACTCTAATCTAGAAACATCAACATGCATTAACACATTCTCTCTGGAGCAGCTTAGGAATGCTGACTCCCACCATGGGAACAAGAGAGCAGCTTGAGCACACTTTTCGAAAACCCATTTCTAACACCATACAGAAAACAAATGTCCATAACTCTTTAACAGTAATACCTAGACTAAAATGTGAATTCAAATGTTTTACAGTAGACACTGATCTTTGCAATGGTGCAAATGTTGATTTAATATTTGGTAAGGAATGCAGATGTTATGCATATTTTTTTCCATATTTCATAAAACAAAATTATAATATCTTGGTGAACTGACCATATAGGCCCATACATTTTTAATTAATTTGGCTGTGTGAATGTCAGCTTTAAAATGATTCCTTAACCAGTATTGTGTGATAGTCCTTTACAGAAACATTCTCAGAAATATGATACATATCATATTTCTGATAATCTGACAGGTTGACAAAGCATAACATCTCATCACCTGTAATAGAAAGAGGTCATATTTTACCATACAAGTTGTGTGGATAAATACCAACTTTGAAATGATGCATCATGTATGTTGTCCCCATGTTCCCTTGCAAAGATATGCCCCCAGATTTACTATTCTTCCATGCAGGGCTAGCTTAGTCCTGCATGGAAGCTGCCATTTAGGAGCAGGACGGTGGTGTGCTGTGCATATTAATGAAGGTGCGCTGCCTGAGCTCCTAATCTTACATGGAGCATGTAAGAGTGCAGAGGGCATGTCTGAGAGCAGAGCTCTCAGAATATACACGCCCCTGCAATGAAGAACAGCAGAAAGCCATAAAAGAATGAACGAGACCGCTCACAGGTGTCCGCATACCCCCAGCAACATCCCCCCACATGTACAGGAGCAATAGTAACCACAAACAATATAAAGATCCTATTTTTTTTTTTTTATAAAACAGATTAAATTTAACTGTAGGTGCGCAGGTTTGCCCATCGCTTAGCTATAGTTAATGCTATAGTTAATGCAGCTTAAATGGCAGAAGAGGATAAAAAGGAAGATATATGTAAATGAAACAATATAGCAATAGTCTAGTGGGCAGAGCATTCACCTTATGACCAGCCATTCCCGGTTCAAATCCCACTGCAGTATATTCCATTTTCTATGTCAAATCATGTTATAACCAATATTTTTAGTTCCATAACCTACTAAATAACATAGATTTGTGAACTGGAGTACTGCATTAAATGCAGATGTGAGGTGTCAGTGTCATAATGTTGCAAAGTCCACAGATAATCACAGGAATCAGGGATACAAATGGAAGGTAAAATGTGTAATGAATGATAACTCCATACAGGTTCCAAATTCTTCTCCTTCCCAAGAACCATTAGACATTACTGTCTAAATTAGTGCAGTGGTAAGCGGGAGTAAGCACTAATAAGCAAGTATAAGCACTATTAAGCTGTAGTAAGAGGGAGTAAGCATATGTAAGCACTAGTAAGCGGGTTTAAGACCATTTGTGCGGGGGTAAGCAATGCGCACACAGGTTAAGCAATATTGAAGTTAACTCTCTAAGCATCATTAACTTGAGATTAGCAGTGCTTACCCTCACGCAAACCTGTGCAAACCTGCTTACAAGTGCTTAAAAGTACCTTAATCACTCTGTATCCAACGGCCCTTGTTCTGCCCAGCAACAAAATAAACAGCCTTGCAGGTTTTGAACCCAGGACCCTATACACTATAGTCACAGTACTTAACCACCGAGCCATCACAGCAGTACATAAGAATGAGGTATCACCAAACAAATCCTCACTATAGTAAAATCAAGCTGAACATGTGAAAGGAATCAGTATACAGTCATATGTTTTATAACCTACTACATAACATAAATATGTGAACTGGAGTACAGAAGTAAGGCCAGATGTGAGGTGTAATTGTAATAGAGTGTTGAAGTCCCCTATTAAACACAAGACCCCATACAGTGTACATATACATGAATCATGGATACCAGACATATATATAAGATGTAATTAATTATAAATCAATGCCAAAAAGCAAATATAATGCAAAGTAAATATTAAGCATTGCTAAGCATTGTACAGGCCAGCTTAGTTGGTGTAAGCAATGTGTAGGCCAGCTAACTCAATTTGCCCAGTGGTATACCCCTTTAAACAATGCCAACCTTAGGTAAGCAGGTTTGCCCATAGCCCTTTTCAAATCCAACCAATCACAGCAAAGTGTGGGAATTTGGCCCAACTTAGACCCAACAGGCAGGAATACATCTCATAACTGGTTGTAGCTTCCCCTTGCAGACACCATGTCAGAAAGGGGAGAGGGAGTGCGCTTTGGGGCACAGCACTGGGGCATCCAGTAGTCCAGAGTTATGGCAGGACACCTTGTCAAAGACCATGAGCAGAGACTGCTGCAGGGCCAGTACTAGGGTTTCCAGTATAAGGCAGAAGCCTGGGACCATCTTGCCCGTGACCTCACCAGTGCCACTGGCATACTCTGAACTGGTGAGCAGGTCAGGCATCACTATGCCAACCTGACATGGCATAAGGGGGATCTCTTGGCTCAGTGATTCCAAGAGGCTAGGATGGCAGGGGTTGTCCCAGAAGTGTGTAAGTATCACTCTACTACCTGTGTAATAATTACCAGCTCATGTATATTATGGATAGGTATGGCTAAATATTCCTCTTATGTCCTTCACAGTGGCAAGTGAGCAGGATGTGAGCCAGGAGGCCCATGGATGTTGCTTGCAGAGGTTGCGATGTGAGGCAGGTTAGTAATACTCTTGCATGTACTGTCATAGGAAATAAATCTAAAAGCATTAGTAAGTTAATTGCCAGTATAAAACCTGTATTGTTTAAGGCAAGTACTGTATACACCTGAGAATATGGCAGGAAGAGTCTCATATAGTTTGTATGTAAATAAAAGCATAATAGCCTAACAATAAAGGTCTAACTGCTGGACTGCATGTGTATACTCTGGTATCATATGGTAATGTAGATTTGCAATCACTTAATAGTACTGCTGTATTAAGCACTGTTACCCACACTGTGCAACATAAATAGAATGTGTAGGAATGTATGTATATGACTGTTGTAATCCCCAGAGGTCATTTAGCACAACTGAGAGAGACACAGACAGAAAACAGTGAAAAGACAGACAAGAAAATCCAAATAGTACACGCAACTGAGACGTGAACTGTTGTGTTTTTAGCACACACAGCCATGGTTTGAATCCTTGGAGTGGTAGTAGTCTGCATACAGAATAATACCCCACAACTGTGCAGATATGTCCAGAATGTCCAGCAAATTGGCCCATATCTGCTGCCTGTCACTCTTTCCCCCCTGGGAAATCAGTGGGATGATCCCAGATGTGTAAGCAGCAAACAAGAAATATGACTGATTGTCACACATCTATAAGAACAAACCTGTCACTCTAGCAACTTTCCTATCTACACTCCCATGTTGACAAGCTGTGACCAGAGTGTGTACAGTAATAGAGTGAGATGTATGTGCATAATACTAATGTGAAATCTGGTACTTTGTGTGGCAAAATTCAGGTAGTGTTAACAAACATTGCACCCACAGGTACGTCAGATGCGAACACTGTGCCGAGAAATAAAAGCTTGATACCCTGTACTGGTACTGTTTCCTTTGGTATTGTATAGAATTGTGAGTGTTGCAGGTGCTCTGAATAATAAGGTATCACTGATCACTGTCATCCACACTATGCTACATAATATAAATGTGTAGGAAATCCTGTATAAGAGTGTTGTAAGTCACTAAAGGTTGAAGAGGGCAATAGTCTACATATGTCTCGGTTCACCTGCATGTGGTCAAGACATGACCAGAGTCTGTGCAAAAAGAGATGGACAGGTATGTGCATAACATCAACCTGGAATCTGGGAGTATGTGTAGAAACAGTGAGTTAGTGTTAACAAACAATTCCTCCACGGGTATACCAGGTAAGAGGTGTATACTGCAGGTAAAACCAGTTCATGTATAAAGATGTCAACAGCCATATCACTGTCCAAACTAAGGCAATAGGGTAGTGTAGTAATACTTGCAAGGTACAGATGACAGCACTGACTAGGAAAGTAATGCAAACTACAGGAATATGCTAGTTGTTAATTTACATCTTTCTCTCCCGCCCACCATATCTCCAGCAATACACTAAATGCCCACATCAACTGGTACGTGATGACTCCACTTTTATGTTAGGACATATGTCCTATTGGTTGATAATTGTTTAAATCTGTTTCTATGTAATATGTTATGTTGAAATACTCCAACATTGGTGGCATTGTGCCATCAATGTACCTGCATGCTGTTGTTATTACCACTGTGGTCCCATATATACATGTGTTCCATTTGCTATGCAACTGTTCCGTATTTGATGTCTGGGTTAATGGGAATATCTATGCATGCTGTTATACCTAACCCTGGAATGTGTTAACGATTACTAACCCACATATGTTGATACACCATAAACACCATAGCACATATGGGAATGCGGGTCCCAGCGGACCCCCTTGTCCCACCTCAACTGACCTAGGCACCGGGCACCAGCACATCTGGGGCCCAACCCGGGGCCTCCTCATCCATTTGTCCTGCACCACCTTCAGGTGGAACCACCTCAGGGGATGGGGCTCGCCTTCCATGGGAGTGGGCGCAGACAGGAAGCTGTCACACGTCGCCAGGTCTGGGTTGTGGTGCGTAGAGAGGTCAATCAGCAGTTTGGAGAACTTCTAGGCCAGCTCAAGGGCCATATGTTGTGAATAAAGGGTTGGCCTGGCTCTCTGAATCAGCCTCCAGCACAGCCACCTTCAGGGCTATGAAGGTGCAGTGGTGACTGCCCATGGGTGGAGATCTCAGTTCCACTGTTTCCACTAGGGGGCTCATGGGCTTCCAATTTCCCAACACCCCTCCCCATCAAGGTATTTACCCCCCATGTGTCATATACCACCCCTGTATGCATCTTGTTTGTCTTGTCTGTTAACCTACCCAACCTACCTCCCCAAATATACCTACTATCCCTCCCCAACATCCCACTCTCACCTGAAAAAAAAAGGGCAATCTGTTCCAAAAAAAAAATCTTGCTCCAAACATAGCTGTCCATTCTGCACACATGTCCACTGGGCACATGTAATCTGGTCTAATTGGCATCACAACATATTATTGTTGTCCTCACCCCTCTCTCAGAGGTTTGAGTGTCCAAATCTACCTCCAAATTCAGTGTATATGCACAGCTGTTGCTGCAGAGGAAATGGGCAGCTATGGACCTTCCCTACACCCTACTGCACCTCCCTAGCTATTTTCCCCACTGTCTTTCCCTCTTTGTGCCCCTTTTTCCCCACTTTCCTATCAACCCTTTTTTCTTTTCTTTTAAAGAAATTAGCGCGGGGTGTAAGTGGGAGTAAGCACTTTTAAGCAGCGGTAAGTGGGTTTAAGCTTGTTTGCATGGGGGTAAGCAATGCCTACACAGGTTAAGCAATTTAGAAGCTAACTGAGTATAAGAAACTGTAACGAGAAGTTAGCAGTGCGTACCTTCCCGCAAACCCACGCAATACCACTTACAACTGCTTAAAAGTGCCTTAATCACTCTGTATCCAACGGCCCTTGTTCGGCCAAGCAACAAAATAAACTGCCTTTGTAATTCTTGAACCCAGGACCCTGCACACCATAGCCAAAGTGAATTACCATGAAGCCATGTCAGATACACATAAGCCTGATGTTTTCACAAACATATCATTCAGCCCAGTCATTCAACAGTACAGGAAATGTATTTCAACATGTAGATGTGTGTGTGTGTGTGTGTGTGTGTGTGTGTGTGTGTGTGTGTGTGTGTGTGTGTGTGTGTGTGTGTAGATATATATATATATATATATATATATATATATATACATACATATATATATATATATATATATATATATATATATATATATAAACATATATACATACATATGCATACATATATATATACATCTACATCTATATGTGTATATATATATATATATATATATATATATATATATATATGTATATATACCTATATCTATATATATATCTATTTATATATATATATATATATATATCTATATATATATATATATATATATATATACATCTACATCTCTATGTATACATATACATATATATATATATATATATATATATATATATATATATATATATATATATATATATATACATATATATATATATATATATATATATATATATATATATATATATGTATATACACACAGCAATATATATATATATATATATATATATATATATATATATATATATATATATATATATAAGCATAACTATATATCTATATAGGTATATACAGACATACATCTATAGATATAAAAGGGAACATAAAACCATCTATGTCCACATGCACTGTTAATCGGGTTGAGGGGGCCCAAAAACATACTTCTTGTACGTATAAATATCCCCCCCCCCCCACAGCCAAACACGTCTGCTCTGCAATACAATACCAACTGTTGCAAATCCCATAACCAGGACCTGATACAACATGGGCACAAGATGTTAATTGTACTCCATCCCACCTGGATGATGTAAGGCTGGTATCAGTAACATATCATTCAGTACAGTCTGACTACCATAGGGAATGTACAATGTGGAAGCAATCAACATTCCTAGGTACATATACACAGACACATATATGCAGATACACATATATATATATATATATATATATATATGTAACTACACATACACACACAGAGATATGTATAGGAAGATACATATGTAGAAGGTGCACACAATACGGAACAGCCACTATGCCTGTAGTTGCCACCTTACCGACTGGACACTGCATGAGTCACCCATACAAATGACAATTGTTGCCTGCAACATATACCCACAGAGACGTCAAAGGATATAACACCACACACAGGTTTGCATACATGGGAAAGCTTTATTTGTGTACTATTACAGTTGTATATGACATGTCATATAGCTGTTCAGACACTGGCATACATATAAAAAGAGTAATGCAACTGTGAAACAATTACATTAATACAGTAGTCTGGAAATGTTTACATATGTTGCTGTCCAGGCCGAGGCCTTCAAGTAGTACAATAGTAAAGACAGACTGGGCCACAGGATACCAAACAATCAACAGTAAGTAATGCAGCTGTATAGTCCAGCAGCCTCTATCTACACTCTGTACACAATCCCTAGGGGGTAAAAACCTCAATTGACACAATGGGATGTATCTGTTACATAACAAGGCATAACTGACACCATCACAATCACACTGACAAACAGAACAGTCTGTATGGCAGGAAACAGTAGTCCTGCACTTAACCAAGTTGAATTGTATGGTAATGTACATCCAGATACCTTAAGGCAGCTTACCCCTGATACACCCACATGTTGTAACAGCTTAGGTTAGTTATCGTGCATTCCCCCCCAGACTCATTAATACAGGGCCATATACCACCGTTACATACACTGGTCTCTGGCATGCATAACGGCACACATGTATTGTGTAGGTGAAGCCCACACATATATGGACCCAACCCCACAATATGTGTGGGGGACACAACAGCAGTGGGCTGATGGCAGGAATGGCAGCATGACATACTCACAGCCCACTACATAACAACCCCTGACAGCATGTCATAAACAAAGCCTGGTATGTAGGTGGAGGACAAAGGCTAGAACACAAGCCCATATGTGTAAAACTGTTGTCATACACTAAGCAAGTTGCTGGTGTTACAGGATAGTCTGCAACATACTCTTAGTCAGGAATATGAAGTTAGAAACAGAAATGGATGTAGCCATGTACTGATAGCACTCAACACACACACACTGCCAGTGATATATCTGACATAAGACCTGTGTGGTGGACAGACAAAACATAATAGGCTCACCTCTGTCCACAATTGAGAGCTTTGCAGACAGACTGCATTCCAAGTTAAACTAGTATGTACACACAAATCCTGTAACACCGGTGCTATGCAATGCATACGACAACACTACTCACACTCTGTCTGAGTGTGCAGGTTTTTCTGTAAGAGGTATTGCTACCTGCTGTCTGTAACACTGCTGCCCACACACAGGAAGGATGTCCATCATACAGGAAAGGTAAAGGGACCACGGCCACATGATGTAGGGATTTATAGTAGTTGGTTGCCATGACAGTGGTAATTGGAAGTACTACACAGCATGCTGAATGCAGGTAGCAAGTGGAGGACACTGATTGGTGCAGAGGCCATCACCTGATCATGTGCATCACCTACAAAAAGAACAGGTATGTGAAGTATATATGCATGTAATTGACCATAGTACTTGGTCCATAATAATGGGATAGATGATGTGGAATGATTTATATGTGCCTTCAGGTGTTGCTGTTGTAATGATGTTCAGCTGAACAACTGCTAAGGGCAATAGAGTCCGTCCCTGTGGTTAGTTGGCCATACCCATCAACCGTGCAGAGCAGCACCGACTGAGAAGATGTAAGCCATCATAGTGTGTGTGTTGTGTAATGGGAAGTATGTATATTACTGTGGCCAATAGCTGGTGGTGGAAGTAATGCCATAATGATGGACACATGGGTTCTACAGCCCACCTCTTGCAGGATACTCAGGTTAACCTGTATTGCAGCATGCAGGAATGCCACAGTTGTGTAATAGGGTTACCTGCAATCTGGCCCTGCATATACCCCTCTAATGTCAGTCTGTGTCCATATGTTGCACCTGTCTGTGTTGTAGCAAGGCAGAACTGTGCAGCTATGTAGGAAGGTGTTGTGAGACTGCGGACCTGATGTCTGAATGTACCCCCCATATAGGTATGCATATGTGTGTGTATATATATATATATATATATATATATATATATATATATATATATATATATATATGTCCACAAATATACAGATACCCATGTGTAGACATATATATATATATATATGAACACATATATACATCATATATATCTACACATATATAGATATATACCTATATGCACATGTCTACATATATACAAACACACACACAAACATATATGTATGCAAATACATGTCCCCTATATTACCACCACAGTGCTGTATGCTATGTGCGAGGAAACAGTACACATAGCAATACACACAGATATATACAGCTGTCAGCGTGTGCAACATGGATGGGTATATCACATGTGAACCCCTTGTTGGGCCCACATTGCCCTTGTCTGTGAAGTATGGAACGGGACTATGGGGAAGTATGGCAGGTATAATTGTGGAGGTGGTCAGGGTTGGTAGATATAGAGGACAGCCTACAGGGGTGGCATGTGACACATATGGTGGGTAAACACCCTGAATGGTGTGTGTGGTCTGTGATATGGTCACCCTATGGGCCCCAATATGGACACAATGGGAACAAACCTCCCACCCACTGCAACTCACAACAGCAGTCCACATGCCAAAGGTGCCTGGCCTGGAGGCTGAGCAGGAGGAGCATGTGGGCCCTGTGAATGTTTACTGGGTGCTTCAAGGTGATTTAGCACATCCCACATGTGTCTGTGGAGCCCGTTATGGAACAGACCCTGAACCTGACCTCAGGGGATAGGAACATGTCTGTGTGTGCCCCCGGGGGGGACAACATCCTCTGAGATGGTTCCACCTGAAGGTATTGCTGGACCAGTACATGAGGAGGCCTCAGGGTGGGTCACACATGTGATGTGGCCTGGTAACATGGGCAGATGAATTTGGAGAGGTGGTTCTGCTGGCCAATAGTACCTATACATGCTATTGTGCACTGTTATAGAACATATGTTGGTAGTAATAGTCTACACAATCCCGGAACATGTTCAACAGCATGCATAGATAACCCTAATAACACACAATGTCAGATGTGCAGCAAACACATAGCAAGCATACCACAGGCATATAAGGAGCCATTGTGGCTCTGACAATGGCATGCAGGTGAATAGTCTGTAACAGGCCAGCAATGATAGTGTCCACACAGGGAACATGGCTACAAGCACATTGCACAAAGCGTGGTACAGTACAATATCTGCCCCACTGGTAAGTATGCTGTAGCCATACCTATTGAATTGTGTGTACAGTTTGCTGTCGCTGATATGGTGGGGGGGGGTGACAGTGATGTGTATTAAGAACTGTGGTAACCTTGCTGCATGACTTGCTCACACCTGTGTCCATCTTTATGTCTTTCAGGCACGATGTCCTATGGAAGGCTGCCGGCGTACACAGCAGCTGAAAATGACATTCTGGTGGATGACCTGGTACAGCACTATGCAGTCTTCTTTGGCCGGGCCACCCTCGATCAGGAGGAGTGGACCAACCTGTGGAACAACCTAGTCCACAGGGTCAATGATGTTGGACTGCACAACTGCAGTTATGAGCAGGTCCGGCATAATTGTTCTGACCTGCTTTGCAATGCCCGTCAGCATACTGCTGCAGTCTGGGGGGATCACTTCACCACAGGGGGCCATGCCATCTATCCCCCCAACACCTGTGGAGAAGCTCCTAGACAGCCTCGTGGCACTTGCGCATCTGTATAGCCACCAACCACTGAACAACTTTGTGGAGGTGGGTGCCACCCACACACCGGCCGAGGAGCATGCAGGTAAGGCCACAGGATACTTCAGTAGACCACTATTGCGTATACATCTGCATCGGTACAGGTAGATCTTGCATATCTGACATGTCATAGATATATTTTGTTGCTGCCTAGTAGTGATAAACAGATGTGCATATGTGGTAGTATTGTGAACATGTACTGTTGATGTATTGTAATGCTGCACCTACCCTGTAGTAATGCCACAGGTGTGGCCACTGACTTTGCATCTCTCACCCTCTTATGTAGGTCCCTCCGGTATACCACCAAGGCAGCAACCTGTAGCTGGTGTGTATGGTTTATGTAGATGCTTGCCAATACACCGGGCATGTAATGGTGATGGTATATTCCATGCACACATCTAACACCCCTACCCAGAATGCATGCTGTACATGTGCATATATTGTTGCTGCAAAATGCATGGCATCGCAGTGGTGACCATGATGGGGTATTGGAAGAGTATGTCAGACACCTGCATGATAACTAACATCCTGTCATTGCAGAATGTGTCCACAGTGAGTAACATAATGGTGGGAGACATGTCCTACAGTAGGGACATGTTTGGGAACAACACCCATATACAATGCTACAGTAGGGACATGTTTGGGAACAACACCCATATACAGTGCAACACCAGTGTATATACCTATAGGACAATGGCAACTGTTGCAGAGTTACACTATGGAATAAGGCATTACTGTGGTCCACATTATCAACTGGGTCTAGGCTGTAACATGTAGTGTTCAGTGTATGGGACAATGCAAAGTGACACACATGTGTAGGCCTTACTTGTCATGCATCTGCAAAAAGGCTGAAGGAGGGGGGTGTCAGCATGACACACCAGTGCACTGCAGCAGGGATCCTAAGGATGCTAACAATGGCTGTATCTACACATAGCCAGGTTCAGAAACTGTGGCAGATGTAGCCCTATCCCCACAGCAATAGTGATGGCAGTGTGTGAACACCAAGGGATGTGCACATGAGTAGACCTTTCAATCATGCAGATTAGGGTGACTTATGTAGGGCAGACTGAGCATACACTGGCAAATGCAGATGGCCCATGCTAGTATACCTCTGCCAGGAGTAGTGACTGCTGTAGTACACATAACAATAGGTGCAACAAACCATCATGATAAGGGTGTGCACACATAGGCCCACACAGAGTGTATGCATCATGGTCAACATCTGCACACCTAACACATTCTATAGATACTGCATGTGAAAGTACAGGACATATGTCACATATCGGGCTCATGTACTGTTAAGATATGCGGTGATGTGGTCCAATGGCAGATCAAGGATTGGCGCGTCATATCAATAAGGGTGTGTATACCCACCATAGCCATGGCAAGCTCTGATGGTTGTCAGTGTAAGAGAATTGGATTGGTCATACATGGACTGCTGATGTTGAGAGCTGTAAATCAGACATCAGGCATTCAGAAATGACATCTGTCCACATATCATCCCAGGTATGTGTTGCTGAAAAACATAGGGGCTGTTAGCATTAAAGCTGACATAACTGACACAGTACTACAAATTCAGCAATGGGTTGTACACCTGCGAGGTGTGGTGCAGAGTACATGGCAGGGTATAGAACAGGTGCACAACAATACTGTGTACATGGGTGCACTGGTATCCAGAGGAAGGGGCATCCCCATGTGACACAGCACATGCATCACACATGTGCATACTGTTGCTAGCATGGATTGACTATAGCTGCACTGCATGCTGTTGTGTACCATATGTTATGCATGCTGACAGATGGGTAATAGGAGGACTGTGTGTACTATCATTGTGCAACCTCACCTGTATGTGTGTGTGTATCCTGGTGGGTAGTTAGTTTGTCTGTAGGGTCACTCTGGTGAAGTGGAGGGAGGTTGATGCATGTAGGATGCATGTGTGCATGTGTGTGTGTTTGTGTGGGTGGCCATGTATACACATGTGTGATTGTGGGATGTTCATACAGCAGAACTGCCCTTTGGGATTGTGCAGTACATGGACATGAACTGCCACATTACACACCAGGAATACTTGTCATGTATGTAATCACAGGACGGCTGATTGTATAATAAGGTCGGTAGCATGGAACAGGCATTGAGAGTGAAGGTAGACACCAGGTATACCTTGAATATTGCATTCAGCAGAGAGGTGACCAACAACCCACATATGCAGCATTACAAATGCATTGGGGAAGTACTAGTCAACACCAGGGAGTGTATCCATATATTACAGTTGTCACATGATAGGCTGATTGAGCAGCATATCTGGCATGTACTGAGCAATACATACACATGACACACCAGTGTGTGTTATTATGGAGTGAACATAGCAGCCCACACATACAGGGGCCATGCTCATGATGTCCGGACATACACAGGGTGAACACTGAATGACAGCAGTGAGGCCATCTAAAGCCACTGCACACAGGTCAGGCAGGTAATGTATTAACAGGTCTTGTGTTGTGATCACTTCTCTATGCATTTAGAGGACTGATATGTTAATGAGGGGTATCAATGTGTGTATGTTACCAAGTGTGATGCAGGATGGGGAACACATGGAAATATACATGGGACTGTCTGTAAAGTCATGGACAGGGAGGTATTATGGTGGTGGTGGGGTGTGTGTGTGTGTGTGTGTGTGTGTGTGTGTGTGTGTGTGTGTGTGTGTGTGTGTGAGTGTGTGTGTGTGTGTGTGTGTGTGTACTGTTAGGCAATGCAGTACAGTTTTAAAGTGTGTTTATTGTTTTCCCCCACAGGTGGCGAGGTGGGTTAGGGTCCCTCCTGCATGCAATCTGATATTGGTGTCCATACAGACACCGAAGATGATGATAGTACTGTTGAGGCATAGGTGTGGTTGTTAGGGGCCAAAACAGCTCCATCATTTGACATCCCCCTTTTAACCACCCCAAACCAGCGCACAGTTTCAGTGCTTATACATACCCCATCACCAGTGGCCATTATGGAGGGACAGCTGGCATTTGGCGGCAGTGCACAGGAAAGTGTGGTAATCATGCCTACTGTGTCTGGTCACAACAGTCATAGCCAGATGTCCAGCAGGGCACCACATAGGCAGATGTCCCAGGGTGCTCGTGGTAGGGCCGCTGGACATCATGCCCCTGGCAGAGGCGACACAAGTGGTACCAGCAGATGCATGTTTCAAGCTGTCATGGCAGTGCAGGCACATATAGAACTTTACACCAGACAGGGCCTGAGGCTGCAGAGGGCTGCTCTCACATCTGCAAGTGACAATGCCCATGAACTGGCTGGTGCCATCCATGCATTAACTGAGTTCATGGATAGATGGTCTGGTGAGATGATGACCGTGGTCTGTCCATGCTTGAACGTATGGTGGGAGTGTGGTGACAGCCGTGTGGAGGTAGGCCAGCAACGCCAACAGCTGGCAGTCAACGTGGATGTGCTAGGACACCAAGGGGCTCCCATAGTGGCAGTAATAGCCCTGGCACTGCGGGAGGGGTGCTGTCCACACCACACCACAGCAGGCCATGAGCATGTGGTCCTGGCCTGTCCCAGGAAGACCTGGTACCAGCGGACATTTGTCATTGTCAGGTGAGAGTAGTACATCAATGCCTGTATCTGGACATGCCCATGGATCCCCTGGCAGGCACAGGCTATGTGTATGTAGCCAGAGGCAGTGAACTGCATACCCTGCCAGGTATGGTCTGCAGCTGTCCATAAACACCTGTGTAGGGCAGCCACATGGCAGAACTCTGTGCATGCATACCCACACACTATAAAAACACACCTAGGGCAACCCCATACCTACACACACACCACATCACCACACCCAGTTCACCTCAATATACCCCTCACCCACACACATGGGCAGACTCCCGACCTCTGGCAAACCAACAATACACCATGTGCATATGATGATACCTATGCCACATCCCTGTCATCCATACCATTGATGCAGGGACAGGCTAATATGGTTCTGATGCACATGGTGATTGTACTATAGTGAACCACAGTACTGCAGTGTAGCATGTTGTAAGGAATAAAGTGTAATGCATATATGTCAGGTAGTGTAGCCATCCAGCAATGATGCATTATAGCTGTTAGTAACACTGGTTGATTGTGGTCTCTATAATATTATCCGTTTGTGTTGTAGGTGTACATGTGTCAGCACAAGGATGGTCTGCAGTCATATTCCACAATGGGGTATGGCACTGTGGTGACACCATGGCTGTGACATATCTGGGGTACAGTTGAACACATGTCACAGGTTTGTATAACAGTTATTGCCTGTGCCACATGGACAGGTGACCTGCTGGGGCATGTATAATCTGCAACCTGATGTAGACCCATCCACATACACACATACTGTTACTTAGCAACACTGGGACTAGACCCCTACCTAGGTATGTAGTGATACTGAAGTGTGTGGCTTACATTGCACACACCACACAGCATTTAGGGTGGGATGTGTTCCAGGTTACATGTTACATGCAGAACATCCCCAGACATGTACAGTATGCTAATGGGGGATGTAATGGGTGTATATGGGCAATACATAGTGTGACATACCTTCATATACACATTAAAAGAAACATAACAGGCAGACACACATCCAAGAGACCTGGGCCTATCACTGCTAACTAACTTGACCGTGTGTCCAATGTGTTACAGGTAGGTTGCACACAGCACATGCATAACTGGCCTGGATTGTGGTATCAGTTACCTGTATGGTTGATGGTGACAGTGGTAACCATAATGTGGTACATGGGACATATACAGGGTGTACCTTGGTGTAATGACAGTGTACACAGCACCCACATCCCCCAGTGGATATTGTACTCCCTGAAACCCATGATGACACTCTGACATACCCACCATCACACATTGGCCATGACTGCAATACAACCCATTGTAAGATCCCAACAGTGGTACTTCAGGGATATGCATCTAATGCACATGGCACACACATAGCAGGGTGTTGCATTGTCATGCCTCACCTATGGGCAGCAACAACACTATCTGTACTACTGTGTGGCAATGGGTATTGCAATAGGAGTATGTGTCTCCAGAATGCAGTACCCTACAGATAAATGGACGTGCACACATACACACACTTACCAGAACACAATGGGCATCCCATGTCTATCAACCCATTTGTACAACACTGTTGTGATGGTACTACAAGGCTCATGTAGCCAGTATGGAGAGTAGCTTAACAGGGTATATGTAATGTCCCATACAGCAGCAGCCACTACTGGCTATGGCAATGGGTGTTGTGGTGGTTGTGAAGGCCCTCATGAAATTCCCATGTACAGGTGTGCTAACACACAGACACTGCTATACTCAGTCATGCACATGTGCACATGTGTCAGTACTAGGGTGCATCTCTGCAGGTGGTCATAGCTGTGTACCTAGCTATTGTCCAAGGAGAGATGGGTTGTGTAGGGGTTGTGTGTACAGTGGTATCCTGCCATCTGCCATGTGGCAGCAGGCAAGCTATCAACAGACACTACAGTGGTGACCCTCAGGGTGAGAGTGACATGCGTCAGCCATTCCTCCAAGTCCCTCCTGCACATGGCCACTGAGGTGATCAAGTTGACATGCATGCAACATGCATTACAACACATGGTTAGTGTCTGTGATGGAGACCTGTACCCAAGCATGTTCAGTTGACTGTGGTAGTGTAATGGAGGTACCCATGGCATGTGGTGCATACAGAGTGTTATCTTCAATATGTGCCAGGTCTTACACAGCTGGGCAGACATGTCAGTGTCAATCAAGCTTAGGATGCCTGTACATATCCCAGCGGGATACCTGCCATCTGTACATCTGTATAGGGACTGACAGTCATCAGCTTGGCAAGTAGCAATACAGTAGGATGAGTGTGTTGACAGATAGACATTTGACAATATGTATGCCATAACTACATGTCAAGAGTCCTCGCTATCATGTGCTGTACAGATGGTAGTCTACAGTTACATTCCACATGTCAGATCATTACCCAGTAGGGGTTATATACTGTGACACAGCTCACACACCAGGGATACAACAGGGAGGCCTCAGAGTCCAGCTATGCCTGCAGGTGTGCCTTTTGTCAGCACTACATTTAGCACTCTAATCTTGCATGGGTAGGCACTGACAACAGTAGTACCACAATGATACCACTTTCGTCTACTCAGAGGCAATCTCTGCTTAACATACAAGGCCATGTCAAACCCAGAGCTGTTAGACATGCTACACTTAAAAAAATCCCAATCCCTCAGAGCCACATGCTCCAGGGATCTAAACCTTGTCATCACAATAAACAAAACATGCTGGAGGGATAATTTCCTGACCCAGACTCCCCAGACTCTGGAATACACTGCCCATACATGTCAAGCAGAGCACCTCTTTGGTCTTTTTCAAAACGAACCTTGACAATTGGATGGGAGAAAGGAAATTCACCCCGGGGATCACGTCAGTCACCCTGCTAGACAGGGGTCCAGGGAAGTAAATAGTGTGGGAAGAAATAGCCAGAGAATTGTTATGGCTAGGCTTGTATAGGTCCTAGGGCTGATAGCCTAGTACTAACCTATGAACCTACACACTACATGCCAGTGTGACAGCACGTACCCTGCTCTACTACCCCTGTATGTAACAAAGTCACATGGATAACTGTACTGTACAGGCCTAAAATATGTCTGTGTCCCAGACATAACACTCACACTGCTTGCTACTATAATGACAGCACATAGGTGCATGTATTGTACATGGCATTACATACACATATTTTAGATGTCATTACCTTGCTATGTTATCAAACTGGGTGGTGTGAACTGGTTACCAGGGCTAAGCCATGCTTAGCAGGTATCAACATTGCTGCAATATAACAGCTAAGCTGATTTGCACACTAGTAAATGAACCCTACACTTTGTAAGTGCCCGTATGTTTACCCGTAGCTTAGCACCGCTTAGCTTCACGCAAACCCACTCAAATGCACTTAAAGCTGCTTAAAACTGCCTTAACCACTCTGTATCTGACATCCCTTGTTCTGCCCAGCAAAAAAATGAACAGCCCTTTGCAGAACCTGAACCCAGCACCCTGTACACTAAAGTCACAACACTTAACCACTACACCATAACCACTGTGAAGACAGTTGTTGTTTTTCAAGGTATCTGTCAATACACATATTGATTAGTATTGAATAATTGCCTTTACTTCCACAATTGTGTAGTACTTGTTATTAATATGACTGTTGCATCACATATGTTGTTTTAACATAATGTACACATAGCAGATACATACGGTGAGATACATCTGGAAGAGTATACACAACCGTGAGGTTTACACATGACAGGAATATGGATATATGCATATAATAGGTTAATATATGTCTACATGTACATGCACATGTATATTCATACATATGTCTGTATACACATCTGTATAGTGCAACATATATATATATATGGCTATGTGTACCTCTCTTCATATATATATATATATATATATATATATATATATATATATATATATATGTGTATATAGCTATATATGTATGCACACCCTATGTGTACAGATATGCCTATTTATGTAGATATATATGTAAATATCTATAACTATATGTGCATACATATCTATTCTGATATACCTATTACTGTCAATATATACGTAGATATCCATTAAGTATATGTGCATATGTATCTCTATCTGTATATGTGTAGACATATATTGCTGTGTATATGTATATATCTGAGTGTTTATATGTATGTATATATATATATATATATATATATATATATATACATCTATGTATGTCAATATGTATAGGTGTATATATCTATATAGCTAGATGGATAATTATATATACATATATGTCCACCATATGTCCTGAACATGGAGTGGAGTCCTACCTCAGCCCCAATAGTCCCAACCTCTTAGTGCAAGGGTATGTCTGGTATGTAGTGCAGGTATATATGTAGACTATTGCTACTGTAATAGGGGTTGTCTTCACAGACATGTTGTGTGTGGGAGGTCACATCTGCTTTTAACATGTGCGCTATTGGCTACTGACAGACATCCTAAGGACATCATTGTACAGTACCACTGCTAGCACTGTAATGATCATGTGGACTACAGCAGAGATATGGCCAATTAATATGGACAGTCTGACACACTCTGGTCAGTCCAGAGGTATACACAGACCTCCTTATTGCAAGACATGTGGACCAAGCCTGACTATGTGGATGTTAACAGCAATGTAGATGGGTATATCATGTAGATACTAGTATGCATTTGCCCCCATAGGCTATGCATTCACACACCCCTGTCTGTCTTGACACATAATAACCACTGGTACAGAAGTGCCATGGCCACATACGACCTACTAGGTAGTGACACACATCTGTACAGCATCCCACTGCTGTGTCTGACATACATGACTGTTATGGTGGCCTGGCAGCAGTACATCTGGCAAGTATCTGGACATAACATCACACTGGGTAAGTACACTAAGCTGCTAGGCATGTAACAAAGCACTGTGCAGGCTACAGGCAGACTGCCACAACATTGGCCTACATTTCTTATGGGGGAATACACATGTACTTACATATATAGCAGGCTCTACAGGCATGTCACAGCATAGAGTAACAGACACCTGTGTGAAAGTGCATAACCACAACCAATGTGAACACAGCCACATATGGTAGTTAGCATAATATTACAGTATATGTGCTATCTGATCAGCACCATCTTCATATGTACCACTCACACACTAACCCTACATATACCGGGCCACTACACAGTGCGGGCCAATGCCTGTCTGTGTTATGGGACATGTGTGTGTTTGGCCCTACAAACATGTAAGCTGATAGGGTAACATACAGTGGAGCAGCATGTAACATCAGATAGAACAGGACCAAGAACAATGACATCTACCACAGTCTGTACACAGGCCAAGGTACATATTCACAATACACACACTGTCGACAATCACCATAAGTACACAGACCTGAGTACTGTACACACAACCACAGAATGCCCAGGCTATGTCCTCAAAGAAAACCCCTACTATACATAATATGTGTCGCAGTCTGATATCTCACTGGCTTGTTATCAGATATGATGTCAATAAATTATGGTGTACAGGACATATGCCCCTCTTACTGCATGACATATGTACACAGGTTTACAGAGTTGTGGCTGGAGGCACAAACACAGGGCCAATATTGACATGTTACTGTGATCTCATACATTTACTGTTGTAACAGGGTTTGATGCGACATATGTCCTATGAGGGATATGAGGTCAGTAACCATGTACTGACTGCAGTCTTCAAACTATGCTTCTGCAGTTCACAGATAGGTGCTCTGTGAGTAACACTAGAAACAAAAGGCACCACACACTGCCCAGTCTGCAGATGACCCTACAGATGGGGTTTCCTCAAAACATAACACTGTCATGACAGGTATTAAAACATGTAGACCAGCCATACCCACACGCACTCTGTTAAACCAACATTACTCCAAATGCAGAATAGCAACACTTGCATTCTATAGTAATGTCAGGTACATCCCCCTCCTGTATGTTGGCCTGTTTCAACAGTGTATGTTGTTAGAGGTAAATCCCTAATCCATCTGAGATGCTGTTTGCCAAACAACAGATCTAGGTCCTGCTCACAGTGTATCAAAAGGCCCAACACCAACATGATGTTCCTAGACATTGGAGTGTCTTTCCATGCAATTGGCTATGGCAATGTTACCATAGCTGTTCACGTGCAATCAGCTAGAGGATGGCTGCAATTCATGCAGAGACTATCAGCTGATCATGAGTATCACTTACAAAACACATTCTGCTGCCTAAGCAAAGCAGGTGTAAGTCTCCACATCATCCACCAGAGAGGGAATGAGAGAGGCAGAGATAAGTCAGGGAGGGGATGGGAGAGTAGAACCTAAGCATGTTTGTGTCACACACCTACCAGTACAGGGTATCAAACCCCTTACTGACTATGTATTGTTATCACATGTCTATGCAATTATTGGATGCACCACATAGCTTACATGTTGAGGAGATCTCCAAATGTATATGTGATGGTGAGTGACATCTGCAACAGTGATATGGTAGCTATACGTTAGTTGTAGTACACATGCCTGTCCACATGAATAGGTGTCAGTGTTAACACAGCCACACTCTCTCAGGGACCCACACACATTGCCACACTTGGCAGGGCTAGGAATACACCTCCTCACTAGTTAGTTTGCTAGAATACAGTATTGTGCAGGTATCACATGCACCACAGGGGTTATTAAGAGGTTATATGGGCAAAGGGTATGTGGAGGTGTCTGACATCAGACAGCATTCTTCAGTATGCCAATGGAGGTTGTAGTGAGTGTGAATGTGGTCACAGGGTGCCAGTACTGACATGCATGGGTGCATTGCTTCATGGGTGTGTAGTGGTTGACTGTGCCAGACAGCTATACAAGGCTAGGTGATGGGTATACCTTGGCATCAGGCCACTTGACAATGATTTGCAGTGTGGCTCAGGGGTGTAGTGTCTGGATTGGCCCACACAGGTGGGTATTGTATTTAGCAACCAGTCACCTGGGTAACTATTGTGTGTGGCCATTGCTGTGCATTGCTTGCCATGTATGTGTTCTTTAGTCCATGACATGGATGGTGTCTGGGAGGTGTACACATCCTACATGCATGTACAGTGACATGTGGAACTGCACCTAGGGTGTCTGGCCCATGTTGTGTACAAAGATTGTTATCATCAGATGTGCCAGTCCTGGCCTCATGTGGTGGGAACTGGTAATGGACAGCAGGTTGACCCTGCACCTACATTGATAGCATGATACAGGTATTCCCTGGTGTCAGTGACATCTGTCTATATAGGGCATGTGTTTAAGGCATTGTATGTCCTTTGCGGGTCACATTTGATGGCACCACAGGTGTTGCAGGTGTCCAGTGGGGAATATAGTGAAGGTGTACTGTCTGCATGTACGTGCCTATTGTACTGAAGGACAGGATGTCATGCCCTCTTTAGTCCACTGCAATCACACCATGGTTACTATCTGTGGGCAATATGCAGGGTACTACCAACATAATGGTTGTTGCCTAGGCAAATGTGTTTGTGTATGAGACATGGGTTGAGAGTGTTCTCTGGGTAATACAGGGGGTTGCTAACTTTGTTCGCCAGGCATTGATGTCACATGTAGGGGTATGGATTGGTACCCCAGCTTCTTGGCTATTTCACATATGTTATCCCTGTTAGGTGGACATTGTGACATATAATGGGGCCACCATATAAGAATTTGCAAAATCCACTCAACAATGAGTCCAGTTGTTACACACTCAAAGCCACCTACACACAGGGTACAAATGACAAATACAGACACACACCTGCCATGTCTGGGATTAGAACTCCTACCTAACTAGTTTATTACACTACAGCACTACGCAGTTATAGGATGCACCATGGAGATTACTGGAGTACTCCTTCCCCAAAGGTGTATTTCACAGTGAATGACATCAGCAGGCATGCCAAAGTAGGACATTTTTATTGTAGTGAGTGTGAATAACTTAAAAAGAAATTGCTCCCTACACAGGTAGAGAAACACACAGACATCCACACTTTCCATGTGTGGGAATAGAACCCCTATCAGAGTACTATATCATACTACAGCATTATGCCGTTATAGGACACGCCATGGAGATTACTGGCTACACCTTTCCCAAAGGTGTATTTCACAGTGAATGACATCAGCAGTCTTGCCAAAGTAGGGCATTTGATCTGTAGTGAGTGTGTCTAGCCTAAAATGTATTGCTCCCCACACAAACAAAGGAATACACACACAAACATCCACATTTACCCTGTGTGGGAATAGAACCCCCTACCAAAGTACTATATAATACTACAGCATTATGCTGTTATAGGCACACCATGGAGACTACTGGGCTGCACCTTTCCCAAAGGTGTATTTCACAGTGAATGACATCAGCAGCAATGCCAAAGTAGGGCATTTTAATTGTAGTGCATGTGACTAACCTGAAAAGGGATTGCTCCCTACATGAACAGAGACACACAGTTGCCATGTCTGGGATTAGAACTCCTACCTAATTAATCATATTACAGCAGTACCCAGTATAGGACACGCCATGGAGATTACTAGGCTACACCTTTACCAAAGGTGTATTTCACAGTGAATGACATCAGCAGCCTTGCCAAAGTAGAACATTTGAATTGTAATGAGTGTGACTAGCCTAAATGCATCGCTCCCTACACAAACAAAGGAACACACACAAACATCCACACTTACCATGTGTGGGAATAGAACCCCTACCAAATAACTATATCACACTACAGCATTATGCTGTTATAGGACACGCCACGGATATTACTGGACTACACCTTTCCCAAAAATGTATTTCACAGCGAATGACATCAGCAGCCATACGAAAGTAGGGCATTTTAATTGTAGTGTGTGTGACTAGTCTAAAAAGCATTGCTCCCTACACAGACACACACAGTTGCCATGTCTGGGATTAAAACTCCTACCTAACTAATTTATCACACTACAGCAGTATGCAGTTATAGGACATGCCACGGAGATTATTGGGCTACACCTTTCCCAAAGGTGTATTTCACAATGAATGACATCAGCAGCCTTGCAAAAAAGTAGGAAATTTAAATTGTAGTGAGTGTGGCTAGTCTAAGAAGCATTGCTCCCTACACAGACAGAGACACACAAACACACACAATTGCCATGTCTAGGATCAGAAATCCTACCTAACTAGTTTATCACACTACAGCAGTACGCAGTTATAGAATGAACCATGGAGATTACTGGGCTGCACCTTTCCCAAAGGTGTATTTCACAGTGAATGACATCAGCAGCCTTGCCAAAATAGGACATTTGAGTTGTAGTGAGTGTGACTAGCCTAAAAAGCATTGCTCACTATACAGACAAGGACACACACACACACACACACACACACACACACACACACACACACACACACACACACACACACACACACACACACACACACACATACACAGTTACCATGTCTGGGATTAGAACTCCTACCTAACTAGTTTATCATAGGTAGGTACTAGGCTATTGGCCCCAGGGCCTATATAAGCCTAGCCAAAAAGGTACCCTGGCTTTCGCCACCCAAGAAAATGATTTTCCTGTTCCCCTGTTGAGCAGAGCCCCAGAGGTGATCCCTTGGGTGAATTTCCTATTTCCCATCCAATCATCAGGATTTTTCTTGAAGAGTGCTAATGAGGAGCTTTGTTTGATATAGAGAGGTAGTTTGTTCCAGAGTATGGGAAGTCTCAGGGACAGGAATCTATCCCTCCAGCATGTTCTGTTTATTGTGGTGACAAGGTTTAGGTCCCTAGAGCGTGGAGCTCAGAGGGATTGTGATTTCTTTAAGTGGAGCACGTCCAACATCTCTGGGTTGGACATAGCTTTGTATGTTAGGCAGAGCTTCCCTCTGAGTAGGCAATATGTGACAGAGTAAAGCTGGAGTTTTTTGAGACGGTCTGCGTAGGGCATCTATTTGAGGCTGGTATTCCTATTTGTGAGGTATTTCTGGGGCCTCTCCAGTTGTTGTAGATCTCTTGTGAGGTACATACCAAAAGGGGCATTGTATTTTATAATCGGTCTAATGAGGGATGCATAGAGGGGAACAATGATCTCTTTTTACCTGGATGAGAAACCTTTTGTGACGAGGTGTGCCACATTTGGTGTTTAGTAGACTACCCCCTATGTGGTAGCTCATGGGTATAGAGTTTTTACCAAAGGGGATGACAATACACTTTTTGGTATTGAGCTTGAGGCCATGGGTTTGACACCAGGCATCTGTCTCAGTGAGGCCCTTTTGTAGGATGTCCACATCATTAGGAGTTTTGATATGGCACCTAGTTTGCAGTCATCTGTGAACTTCATTAGCCAAAGACCTTCTGTGTTAGCCTGTACTTCAGAAACGTAGATACCAAGCAGGAGAGGACCCAGGACTGAACCCAGTGGCACTCCACTTGTCACTGGTCGGAAGTCAGATTTGAAGTCTGGTGCTTTCACAGTGTGGGTTCTGTCAGTGAGCCAGTTGGCAGCCCATCTTGTGACATAGGGATTTATACCTAGTTTTGTAAGTTTATAATTCTAGAGTGGGGGATGGTGTCAAAAGCCTTGGTGAGATCTAGATAGGCTGTGTGAACCACCTTACCATCGTCTACGGTTTGGTGACTGCTTCAAAAAAGTCTATCAGGTTTTGGAGACATGATCTGCCTTTTACAAATCTGAATTGGGTGGGTTCCAGATTTTGGAGATTATCAATGTCTTTGTTTATAAGTTCCATGATGATACGTTCCATGGCCTTGCAGACCAGGCTCATTAGGCTAATGGGGTGGTAGTTCCCGCAGGGGTCCGTGGTGGCTCCCTCTTTGTGGAGTGGGATAACCGTTGCTGTGCGCCATTCAGTGGGCACAAAGCCTGAGGTGAGGCTATGATAGAACATGGTGCTTAGGTGGGGTGCCAGTGCATTCTGTAGTTCATGTAGAATGCAGCCTGGGATGTTGTCAGGTCCCATGGATGCTGTGTTCTTGGCTTTGGAGAGTGTGGTGTTTACCTGTGCAGCCATGATTACAGGAACTTCGCATTCTTCTGGTGTAGAGATGGGCCCTTTAGGGGGTGAGAGAAGGGTAAAGTTAGCACTGAACCTATCTGCCAGGATGTTGGCAATATCAGTTGGTTCTGTATATTTAGTGCCATTGTGCTGTAACTCAGAGCAGATCTGAGTGTTGCCATTGAGATTTTTGACATAGGTATAGAATGCTTTGCGGTTGCCTTTAGAATCAATGGCGATTTTGTTTTTGTAGCAACTTTGGAGGATTTTATGAGGGATCTCAGCTTCTTACTGAGGCTGATAGGTGAGTTCCTCCAATCATGGGATTTTACTCTTTTGTGCAACAGTTTCTTTCTTCTGTTGTAGATTTAGTTTATGGCAGGGGACCACCAGATTGGCTTCCTTTTTTTGGAGGATAGCATCTTGGTTCTGTTAGGGATAGCACTAGTGGTGGCTGGTGACTTCAAATCAAAGGGGGCTGCAGGAGACAGCTGAATGGGTGGGGTCAATGGGAGAGGTGTGGTCAATTGGAAAGGGGAAGAGCTATGCGCAAAACCACAAAAACTGTAACTTTAATTAAATACAATGCCCTGGGTGCCAAACTGTCATTATGAGAGTCCAAGCAAGACAAAATGAAGTGTAGAAGAAAAAAAATATTTCAATGCATTGGCTGAATGACAGCTTACTTAATATCTAGATGGAAACAAAAAGGTTGTGAGGCATGAAAAAATAAATTACTTTTTAAATACACTACGGGAATGCCAGTCAAAATCAAGTATAAGAAAAACAAGCAGCACTCAACTCAAACCACCTATCCTTGCACTGCAGTTCTAATTATAATTTATATTCAGCTTTATTAAAGTACCAAGTAACATGATGAGAGTAGCAATCTCTGTGATACCCCCATTTGTAGAAATGTTTCTTATCCAAAAATTCCCTGCTGCTTGACAACAACTATCTACTTGCTTCATGGGGAAAACATGATCAAAGTAAAAAATGAAAAGCAAACAAGAAACAAGCTCAAGATACATTACTTAAAGGATTACTGCATACGTTAAGGACCACACATGATTGATTGGCATTCTGTTTAGTTTACAGGTAAAGCCTGCAAGGATGACTGCAAGTCTCCAACAAATCTAATGTGCTTCTTAAAATAATGTAATCCTGTCCTTTATTACAAATACTGTCATATGCATTTCAATACCCAAGGCTTATACGTTATTTAGTTATGTAAGTATTCTCTGCATGGCAACAACAGAAAGGCTTTCAATGTTGGCAGTTCTTTAACAGTATGCTTATTAAAGCTTACTTGCATCTTACAATCTCAGACAAGCTTACCTGATTGTCATTAAAACATTGCTACTTAAACACAGAGCAACAGGCACTTTCTGAATAATAATAAGCATAAATCAACAGTATAAAAATATGTCAGAAACCAGAACATTCTGCAAAATCAAAGACAGATGAAAAGCCACTGTAGTACTTGCATCTACCTTTGATGGGGGGATACTCTGCACATTTACACTGTATAACTGCTCCTTACCTTGCTTGGACACATCCAGAGTCACTACATAGGGGAGTGGGGTGCAACAAGTATGTCACAATTTGAAATGTCTCTGGCTGACTGTGATTGCCCTGACACATCTGTCATACCTCTCACCTCAGAGCAAGAAATCTGGACAAAAGCCCAAAAATAAGGACAATTTTTAAATATTGCTCTTATAAACTTAGAAAGATAATAGAATAGTAGGTCTTGCATTAGTATGAATTTTCTGAAGGGTATGAAATCTGAAACTCAAATGTCTGTCATTATTTTCCAACTTCAGTCTTTAATGATTTGCAACTAATTTTCCAAAAAAACCCACAATTTTATGAAAAACAGACCAAAAATGTGATGCAAAAATATAAAATAGCTACATAATACAGCTGGGAACCTGTCAAAGAAGGGACAATTTTTTAGTATTAGTACTGCTAACTTGAGCAGCTGACAAAATAAAAGAATCTACATGCATTTTTGAAATAAAAGTAATCTATAACTCTGATTATTAAAGTTATTTATTAATTGGAAACCCTCTACGTTTTCTTCCAAATTTGTGGAGGGATTATTAGGGGAAGAGCAACATTTTGAGCCAAAATCAGGGACAGTTGAAAGGTTTGGATATGTCTAATTCTATAAAGCAATTTATTTGCATGTACCTCTCCTCTCAACCTGTTAATGCAGGAAATCTGGACAAGGCCAAATATATTGGGGGAACATATAAACAGTACTAAATATTGCTCTTGTGTAAACTGAGACAGTTGATAGAATAACAGGTCTTGCTTTAGCATGCATTTTTCTGAAGGTTATGAAGTCTGAAACTCAGTGTCTGTCATTATTTAGTGACTTAATTCCTAAATGATTTGCCAGAAAACCACACATTTTATGAGGAACACACCAAAAATAAGAAGCAAAAATCTATTCATTCTGCAAAATTCTGGACAGTTGAGAGGTAAAGTTCAGCTGGGGCTGTCTTTGAGATTGCCACCCTTCCCCCCTCACAAAATCATGGTCGAATGGAGCCTCCCCCCTGCAGCCATTCCAATGAAACATTACTTGATTATTTCACCCCATTTACCATAAACACTAATGTGCATACTGATTTACTTCTGCAATGATTTGGACTTCATTTGAAGGTTTTATTTTGCATTTTACAGCACAAACACTAATAGGTATCTGCTAAACAAAGCAATGTAGTCTCACAATGAAAACAGACTTAGCAGATAAAGATTAACTTCGGGCTGTTTTCAAATCACAGGCCTCTTGCACATGAAACATACACATGCTCTTTGATACACCTTTCAGATTGTATTAAATTATATTCCTTATACAATACAGTACAATTTTAGAGGGCATTTTAAATTTATTGCTTTGAACATTTTTCCAGTAAACAATGAAACAAAATGTATGCACCAATAATGACAAAACTGCGCAATTCAGAACATTTCCATCATAAAGGTCTACTCAAACTTCTACAGTCCACCAGTATCAGTAAATATGCACAATCTCTGAAAAAGTAAAAGTCATCTAAATAATTCCACATTAAAGAGATCTGTAACTAATGAAGAGGTTGCTGCTAGCAAGCAACTTTATATTTCATTGTTTAAGTGCCTGCTGCCCTTGAGGAATAAATTGTCTATGTTACACTAAAAAATGATAAGCTAGTAATATTGCAATAGGGAATGGGTGGCAGACTGATAACAGGTTCATATTTACTAGGTATATTTGCCAAAAAGGACTGCAGCATCCACCCTGTTTGCAACACAGTACAGTATCAGGAATGCATTTACCTACTGTGGGAGTAGAACCCACAGCCTTCTGCATCAAAAGCAAGTAGATTACCTGTTGTGCTATTAACAAGGCAAGCAGATGTAGCATAAGCAGCAGTAAACTTTTACTCCTCTGCATCTCTCAGCTCCTTATAAAATCTACTAAATACTCAGCTGTATCTCTGAACTTTGCAGCACAAGAAATTTGGAAAAAGCCAAAATTTATTTGGGATGAGGACAAAAGCCAAAGACCAGGGACACATTTTAAACATTGCATGTATAATGTTGGAAAGTTGCTAGAATAAAATGCTGTGTTACCACCATACAATTCACTGCCAAGTCTTGAACCCAGGACCTTGTGCAAAGCAGTCAGAGCAATGTACCATTATGCCAAATCAGCTGTTTTGTAAAAGACATGAAGACCGAAACTTAAATGGCTACCATTTAGTGAATACAGCTCTCACCATAGCTGTCAACTTCTTAGCACAAAACACCTGAACAAAGCCAATAATGGGGGAATACAGCTCCCAAACATATTCAGTGAATTCAGTTCTTACCATAGTTCTCAACCTTAGCACAAAATACCTGGATGAAGCCAATAATGGGGGACTACAGTCCCAAAAATAGGGACAAATTTAAAGTATCCATCTTATAAACTTAGAAAATTGCTAGAATAAAAGGTTTTGTGTTATCGTGTACTTTCTTAAGAATATGAAGTCTAAAATTCAAATGCTTGTCATTTTTATTTATTTCACATTTGTTAACCAGGAAAGTCTGACTTGGAACAAAAGCCAATTTTCAGCAGAGGCCCAGGGAGAAACATTCCAGGCACATGTTTTTGTAAGATGGGAGGACACAGGAGCACCCAGACAAACAGAGGGAGGGCATGCAGACTCCACACAGAAGGCATCCCAGCCAAGAATCAAACCAGAAAACCTGTAGCTGTCAGGCAACAATGCTACCACTGCACAACTGCACTGTTGACTGTGGAAAGGCAAATGTACAGTCAGAAACCACAGATTTTATGAGGATCAGAACAGAACAAATATGAGGCAAAAATCTGCAACTTTTTTACAAAGGGTGGTGAGTAGGGTATTCAGGCTATTGCCACCTGGGCCCAAGGTACAGGGTTCAAGCCTGATTCTCTACCCACCACCATATAGCAACTAGGGCATTTCACACACACACGCACACACACACACACACACACACACACACACACACACACACACACACACACACACACACACGCACACGTATTCTTGCAGTTCAGTCCCATACCTTAAAGTAAGTATTCCTAACTGCAGTACATCTGTAAAACATGCAGAAGTTGCAGTCCAAACATCCAAAGTCAGTAACCCCAAGTATTCCTTCCTGCAAAGCCCGTGCTGAGATTTCCTGCAATGTGGATGTTGCAGTATGAGCAAGTTCTTCCTGCGAGAGTAAGCTGGGTGCTACTCAGCCTTTGGAAATTACAGTCCAATCCCCATCCAGTCTATGCCGTTGTAACTGCATAGACATCTGGGATATGCTGCTGAATCCTTGTCTTCCTGGTGAGACAATCTGGATTCTCTGCGTATGCTCCAGACTGGTTCACCAGCAGTCCAGATATCAGAAATGCTGCACATGCATGATGTTCTGCAATGCATTTTTGTTTTTATTATTTTCTTTTCTGTTTTCTTTTCGCTCTTTTTTTGTTTTACAGCTGGGGGGGGGGCTGCAGCCCTGCAGCCCAATAGCACGAGCCGCCCCTGTATAGCATGATCCATGCACTCGTATATGTGCTTATAAAGTGCATTTGTGAAGGATTCAGCAGTCGTACATCTATTGTCCATCTGCATGGGTGTCGTGAAGTTTGCCACTTCTGTCTTAAGAAGCGTGAAGTTGGCTTTGGAGAAATTGTTCATGGTGGTTTCCCTAATGGGGGGTGGGGGTGGGGGTGGGATGTGGATGTCTAGGGTGATTAGCTTGTGGTCAGATCTGACCAATGAGGAATTGACCTCTGGTGTAGAACACCAGTCGCCTATGTTGGTAATGACCAGGTCTAGGATATTGCTGCCCCTGGTGGGGGTGTGGATAAGTTGATCCAAGGTATTGGAATTTATGAATTCCAGAAAACGTTGAGCAAAAGAGTTGGTACATGAGTAGTTTTCCCAGTTAATGGTGGGGTAGTTGAAATTGCCCATTATGAGGGTATTGGGTTGTACACTAATATTTTCCAGTGTATCAAGAAATGAGGAGTGGGAATCCTGGGGCATGGTGGGGGATATATAGCAAGTTACAATTTGGATTGTGGTCTTGCTCAGAGTTAGTTGCACTTGGATAATCTCAGATGCATTATGCTGAGCAACTAGCCAGGAGGTGTGGATATCCTTAATGAATATGGACACGCCTCCGCCTTTAGTGTTTCAGTCCAGGTTAGGTGGCCGAAAGGTGTGGTATGAATTATAGCCTGGTAATGCAGGGGTGCTCTCTGGAGCCTTGAACCAGGTCTCTGTCACTGCACAGATGTCGATGTTCTCCATTTTAAGGAGTGCCTCGAGTGAATGCATTTTGAGGTTTAGACTTCTAGCATTGAGTAGCGTTACCCTCAGATTTTGCTTGCTTGTACTTGTTATGGTGGTGAATTTGTCATTTGAACCTTGCCTAAAAAGGCAATATAGGGGTGGCAAGAGCCTTAGCCAGTATCTGGAATCCCAAGGGTGACAGGTGCAGACCATCTCTGGCAAACCATCATGATCTGTTGATCATGTCATCCCAGGCAGACAGATACTGGATCCACTTAGAATGACACCAGAAGCTTAGCCAATTGTTGAAGTCAATCATTTTGTCCTTGTACTGTGGTATTATTCTGGGTAATGGCAGGATGCTACTCAGGGCTAGGGTCATACCTGCCTGGGCTACAAGATCGGAGATCTCCTCCTTGTCACTTTTCATGTAGTCCAGTGAGGTACATCTCAGGTCATTCACACCAACATGGACAATGACAGAGTCATATTTGTACTTGTGGAGTGACCTGAGTGCTTGAGTTATGTGGCAGATCCTGGTACCTGACAGGCAGCTGACAGTAACTTTCTCCTTGTTTAGCCTGGCGAGTATCAGTGTGGGTATGTTGTTATGTCTTATGGGCTGTGGTTGAGTAGCACACTGAGTTTGTGGGCTATGTGTCATTTGGGTTGTGTTGGAGGGTGGAAGTTGCTTGCGTTTCTGCTTTGGAGGTCTCTGTTGCTTGAGCAGATTTTTATTGAGAGCCTCCATGAATGTAGGTGTGTGTTTTGTGTTTCTATGTATCTGTTTTGATGGTGTAGGTTTTAAGGGACTATGTGATGAGTGTGGTATGGTGCAAGTGTTTACCTTCTCCTCTTGACTGTCTAGTCCAGTTTTGGGTGAAGAGAGCTTTGCTTCCAGTTTGGCTATATAAGTACATCTCTCACAGGTTGTAGTGTTGGGTGGTAGGAGGAGTGGGTTGTCTGTGTACATGAGGCAATTGCTGCATTGCCCGAAGATGCCCAGATTCAACAGGTAGACAGGAGAAAACACTGGGAGCTGACCCTTAGAAATGCCTGGATAAGTGCTTATTTATTAAGTACTAAAAACTGTTTTCCACTAGACAAGTGAGGAAAGTTGAGTGCTGTAGTAATTTGTAGCATATTTAGTGCTAACAACTAGTTCTGAACAAGTGCTGAGCTCAAAGAAACAGATGTGTGTGTTAAACTAAAAAACTGGCTAGTTTTAAGGGAAAATTTAAAGAGCAGACTTTATGGCGCTGGGAATAGTTTAACCCTAGCTAAGCGGCAATGCATAAAGTGTGTTTTTTTTAATATAACAGTAGCAAATGAGCAAACTGTTAACCAATTAATCAATAAAAAGCTAAAAACTGAGCCCTGTTTCAGCAGTCTTCAACCAGACAAGTTCTAACTGCACACTCCTGCCACTAAGGTGCAGGGGAACCTTCTCCAAAAAAAGATGGTCTAGATTAGTTCTCAAGTTATACAACCAAAGCAAGATTCACCAGGTCTGAATTTAGTCTATGCTTTAGCAAACAAGGCATACTAGTTTCAGAAAGAAACAGTTCAAATAAGCAGGCACAATAAGCCTTTAACCAGAAACTCCCAGCTCAGAGGGGCAAAATCTTCCATCTCCTCCCACAAGAGTGCAGACCACACCTTCTTAATGTAAAATAACTGTCCCAAAGCCCAAATGCTTAAACCAGAGCTAATACACTTTTAGAATGACAGACACTAAGCCTTCAATCAGCAACTCCCAACTTAGAAGGATGTAAGCTACCTGTCCTGCCACAACAGTGCAGACCACAAACCTTCTTAATGTAAAACAACTGGTCTGAAGCCCAAGTGCTTCAACCAAAGGCTTAGAATAACCGTTACAATGTAATCAGGCTACTAACAAGCAGTAATAAATACAGCAGAATAAATGCAATTAAGTACTTTTAAGAACAAGCAGCAAAAGCAAAATAAAGTAATAAAGTAGGAAGAAACACAAATATAGTAAAAGCAGATGAATAAAGTGCAATTGTTTTATATAACAATAGAAAACAAGCAAACTGATTTAAACAAATTACCCAATTAACCAGTAAAAAAGCTCAAAACTGTGCCCTGTTCCAGCAGTCTTCAATCAGACAAGTTCTAACTGCACATTCCTGCCACTAGGGTACAGGGGAACACTCTCCAAAAAGATGGCCTGGATTAGTGCTCAAGTTATACAAACAAAGCTAGATTCAGGATGTCTGAATCTAGTCTATGCTACAGCAAACAAGGTGCACCAATTTCAGAAAGAAACAGTTCAAATAAGCAGGCACAATAAGCCTTTAACCAGAAATTCCCAGCTCAGGATGGCAAAATCTAGCCTTTCCTCCCACAAGAGTGCAGACCACAAACATTCTTAATGAAAAATAACTGGCTTGAAGCCCAAGTGCTTTAACCAGAACTCACTTTTAGAATAACAGACACTGAACCTTTAATCAACAATTCCCAACTTGAAGGATGTAAGCTACCTATCCTGCTACCACAGTTGTTTGCAGACCACAAACCTTTTTAATGTAAAACAACTGGTCTGGAGCCCATGTGCTTAAACCAAAAGGCTTAGAAGAACAGTTACAATTTAAGCAGGCTACTACCAAGCTGTAATAAATGGAGCAGAATAAATGCAATTGAGTACTTTTAAGAAGATGCAAAAGCAAAATAAAGTGCATTTTTTAAGTAAAGTGCAAGGAGGGAGGAAGAAGGAGCAGAAGAAATTCAGAAAATGTCAAGGTTAAGAACCTAAGTGGGTTGGCCTTCTCAAATGTTCTCTCTGTATTAAGTAGAGTAAGCACTATACTGGGAGAGGTGTCCCAGATCAAATTTACAATAGGGGCAGAAAACTGCAAAGCCATCAACTATAACAAAACTACAAGAATAGGGTGGGGGAGGGGGAAAATTTCAGGACAGATGAGAAACAGAAAACAATGCCAGAAAATATTTAAAACAATTCAGTCAGGCAAAATTAAGACAATGCAGAACTCTGAATGGTTAAAATGCCAAGACTACAGAATTACACAGTCATAGGATGTGCCATGGAGATTACTGGGCAACACCTTTCCCAAAGGTGTATTTCATAATGAATGACATCAGCAGCCTTACCAAAGTAGGGCATCTGAATTGTAGTGAGCATGACTAGCCTAAAAAGCATTGCTCCCTACACAGACAGAGACTCACACACTGTTGCCATGTCTGCGATTAGAACTCTTACCTAACTAGTTTATCACACTACAGCATTATGCAGTTATAGGATGTGCCATGAAGATTACTGGGCTACACCTTTCCCAAATGTGTATTTTACAGTGAATGACATTAGCAGCCTTGCCAAAGTAGGGCATTTGAATTGCAGTGAGCTTGACTAGCCTAAAAAGCATTACTCCCTATGCACACACACACACACACACACACACACACACACACACACACACACACACACACACACACACACACACACACACACACACACACACACAAAATTGCCATGTCTGGGATTAGAACACCTACCTAACTAGTTTATCACACTACAGCATTACACAGTTTTAAGAAGCGCAACAGAGATTACTGGGCTACTCCATTCCCAAAGGTGCATTTCAAAGTGGCTGACATTAGCAGGCTTGTCATAGTAGGGCTATGGGGAGGGCAGTGTGTGTGCATGGGCCATAACCCATTCATCTAGAAGTTGACACACCACATGCAGGCACACGCAGGGTTATATTCCGCAGGTACATGTATACAGTTGCTAGATGACTACTGCCTTGTACAGTCATGTTGCACAGCTAGCACTTGCACCACATAGTCTGTAATGCTGATGGATACAAGTGGCTAATTTCTACAGTGAGTGACATTTACACATCATGTGGTTGTAGCCATTTAGCTGTGTGCTGGGTGGGACAGGCCTCATGATAGATGGCTCTTTGTCACAGTCACTGTCTTCCACACATCTATGTATGTCTACTTTTGTCTTATTATAGTATGTTGTCCTTGGATATATGTCTGTATTCCTATCCAATGTGTTTGCAAAGCATGACTGGTGCATATTGAGGAGTGTATGCACTAACATCTGCAACTGTCAGATATGTATGGTCCACTGTTGTTTGCAGACAAGGGCTTCATTTGTTTAAGTGTATAAGCATGCCTAGTATGACCTTTCAGTATGTTGTTGTTTGACATTGTCTTCATTTCTCTAAGTGTGTGAGCATTACCAGTATGCCCTTCTGTATTGAATGTGTGGATCCATTCCAGGTAGTTTGTACTCCAGTGCAGACATTTGTGTTGTACACCTACAGGTAGCAAACTGTTTCTGTAGGGTATCCATAGATCATTTGGCAATATGGGGACAAACTGTGCAGGGGATAGTGTGTACTGTAGGTAATTGTGTCTGTGCTGCTTCTGCTACATGGTACTGTTGTTAGCGGAGATATTCAGACATGTGCTTTTATACACTGTGATGTTTTATGTCCTCAAGTACTGTCAGGTGGACATTCTTACTCACAGTGATGTTCTGGGAAACAAGGGTGACTGCAGCTGTGTCCGGTATTGTGCGCAGATGCCTATATATTCATGGTAAGTCATGTCATTCTGGAGGGGGAGCTGCAGACACTTGCTGCTGGGTCTGTGTATCCAGTTCAGCACCTTGGTTCAGTGCTGGCAGAGGTTCCCATACATGTACATCCATCAACATGACAGTATGGCCTTATCTTGCTGTGGCAATACCTCACAGCTGTACAGATTCACACAGGTTACCCAGAGGCAGGGGGCATGATTCAGGACATTACCCCTATTGTGGTGTATGGGCAGGTTTGTAGCCACCCATTCATGTGTTTGCAGCCAGGGATAGTGTGTGCACACAGCTGTGTGTCGGACCTTGCACATTCTAGCTGTCCATGCTCCCACCCTCCCCTCCCCTCTATTATTTTATCCTCTTCCATACATTATGCATACATTCTCTGATACTTTCCAAAGGTTATCACCTCATCACAGCTGTGTTTTGGTGTTGGTCCACAGTTCATGCAATGTTACTTTGGTTTGTCTACATGGCCTTGCATATGGCTTATGTGGAGTGTGTTATGTTGTTATTTGGGTGTCCATGACATAACATGCATTGACAGTATGTGTGAGATGCAGGCAGAGGCCTGTAGGCCATTTGGTGGTGATGCAGGCCAGCTGTGGCAGGCTGTTGCATTCTGTCTGTCCTACAGTCTTAGGCCGCTATACAGTATATTCCCCTGGGGTGACACGGTAGGTGTGCTAGGTGTTCATGCCAATACTTTCTATCAGTCTTGATCAGGTGGTGTGGATGCTTGCAGGGTGCTACCTACAGCTAGGGGCACACCTGCATGGGACACCTGCACTGCATGCTGCATTCTTTCACTATTGCCATATACAGGTGGGGTCATATTGCACCCATTCCCAACAGCAGGGATACGACAAGAAAGGTACCTGTGGGTGGTGTTTAGGTGAGCTGGGTGCATGTGAATTATGGACACTATTTGCATCTGATGCACAGATATGCATGGGGCATTCCAGTTATGCTGGCATGTGCAGGTACATCAGCTGTTTCCCAATACATCAGTCCTAGCACCATTGTGATCTGCAAGTGTTCGGCCAGATTACATCGGTATCCCCTACTACAGGCCCAGATAATGTGATGCATACCTGTATGTACAATTCCAAGGGTGTGTCCATTTCACAGTTACACTTTATATATTGCATGTCTGGGGTACTTTCCCCTGTGTACTGCTTGTATATCTAGCCCAACAGCCATGCCATGTCAATCTTTCAGATGGTGACACATATTACCACCATACATTTACAATGGCTTACTGCTAGCATGTGTTATAGTGGTGGGAATTGTCTTTGGCACTGCAGTTATGAGGACTTGGCCCTGTTATCAGCAGAAGTGGGCAATGGCCACCAGGTCATACCTCAACATGCATACATACTGACCACTCTCACACAATATGAAACACACACCAACCTAACACAAACATATTACATATTGTGCAAATGCTACAATCTATCCTGCTACCTTGGCCACCTCTTGGCATCTGTGCTCCACTGGTATTATACCTACACATATATGTTACTACATTTCTACATAGGATTGGGGGAGCACACCTGACTGTTACTACATTTCTAAATAGGACTGGGCAGGCACACCTGACTGTTACTACATGTTTAAGTAGGGTTGGGGGCACACCTGACTGTTACTACATGTCTACATTGGATTTGGGGGGCACACCTGACTGTTTCTACATTGCTACACAGGATTGAGAGGAGGCACACCTGACTGTTACTACATGTCTATATAGGCTGGGGGGGGCAAACCTGACTGTTACTACATTTCTACATAGGACTGGTGGGGGCACACCTGACTGTTACTACTGTCTACATAGGATATGGGGGGCACACCTGACTGTTTCTACATTGCTACACAGGATTGAGAGGAGGCACACCTGACTGTTACTACATGTCTATATAGGCTGTGGAGGGGGGGCACACCTGACTGTTTCTACATTGCTACACAGGATTGGATGGCACACCTGACACTTGTACACATTTGCTATGACTGTACAGGTATGTCAGGTACTCCATTTCATTCTGTTTTCTAACCTATCATGCTGACTAGAGGCATGTAAGTGCACTACAGGTCTTACATTTGATTGACTTACATATTAGTTTCTGACTTCCTACCCTTCAGAAATAACATCCCACTGCCTGACCTGATGAAGTCTACCTGTTTAGGCCTGGGGGGGTTACCCATAGACATCATTCAGTGGCCTTAGCACAGCCTTTGTTTGTGATTGTCTACACCTGTCTTGCTGGCTGTGATTGTTGTTGGGTATGTGAACCTTCCTGACTGGCATGTGTGTGTCATATAGACACACATGTGGCCCAGCACATTTCCCGCAGTGGGTTTTGTCACCATGTGTAGTACTGGCTACTGTGGTGACAACTGTATTTGTTACAGATCTCATGCTGCCACTATAGGTGCTGGCATGCCATTCAGCCACCCGATTCCTTTCCATGCTCACATCCATACCATAGATACAAGTAACAACACATACTACTCCAATCAGCAATCTGTAAGGGGCGTGACTTACCTTGTGGGTGTGCAAATATTGAGGATGGTGCTGGGGGCTGCCTATGTTGGATGCACATAGTACACTCCCTATACATGGTTAAGCACAGGTAGTGTCATGTTTGGCATCCCTTTTACTGTATGTGCGAGTCAGAGAGAGGTGTCATTCCCTGGGTCCCTACTGTATCAGTGTATGTGCTATGCGTTGCCTCTTTGCCAAGGCCATGGCATACTGGGCACACCTCCATCTACCTACTGGAGCAGGCTCAGGTTGTTCCTCCTCTGAGTCACTCTGTGCCTGTGCAAGCCTTGGCATTGGTGGGGGGCTGTGTGGCCCTGCCCCATGCTGTTCCTGCTGCAACTGTTTCCACAGGATCATATTGTGTAGCATGACACGTACAATAACAACTTGGGTACATGTAACTGGTGAATACTGCAAGGCTCCACCGGATGTGTCCAGGCACTGAAACCATGACTTGAGCATCCCAAACACACACTCTATTATGATTCTGGTCTGTGTGTGTGCCTCATTATGGCGTTCTTGTTCGGGTGTGTGTGCATTTCTGATGGGTGTCATCAGCCACGGCTCCACTGCGCAACCAGCATCCCCCACTAGGTGACCATAAGGGATGTACCCATTGGCAAATTTCTGGTACAGCTGCATCAGATGCCAGATGTGGGAATCATGATAGCTTGGAGGGCAGCCAGCACACGCATTCATTATAATGCCCTCGGCATCGCACTCGACCTGGCAGTTGATGGAAGGGAAGCCCTTGAGGTTGATGTAGACCCTACCCCATTCACTGGGTGGTGCTTTGATGCATATGTATGTGCAATCTATAGCACCCACCACCTCAGGGTATTCTGCTATTTGGTGGAAGAGATGCATATTGCTCGCCAACATCTCACAGGTGTTGAGGAAATATACGTGCTTACCGGCATGTGCTGACATGGCATCCAGGAACTGGTGGAATACTCTAGATGCTGATGCCTGTGAGATCCCCATGATATCCCCAGTTGGGCTTTGGAAGGTACCTGTGGCTAGTACTCCTAGGCCTGCACATACCTTGGTATCCACTGGGATGGTTTCCCCTCTGTTAGTTCTGTGTGTCAGGCATGGCCGGCACAGCTCAACAATTTGCTGTAGGAGGTCCCCGACCACCCAACAGAGCTCCACTATCTCCAGCTCATGTAGCCCTTGGTTGGTTACCCTGGGTCTGTACACCCTTCTCCATCTCCTCATGCTGGGTTAGTCGACAGCATTCTCATCCTCATCACTCTCAGCCTCTTCCACATGTTGATGTCTGATAGCTGCTGCAGTCACTATCATTCTGTTGTTTTTGTTTGTTAAAATTTCCCCGCTTGTATACACCGTTGGTGTAGAGTATGTGGGAAACAACAGAGGGAAAGGTGTTTGCATAGTTTATAGTAGTGTTCGGGGCTGAGCTGGTCTGCTGCCTGTGTAATTGGCTGATTCTGATACTTTTCACCTGCCAACTTTGGTAGCTGTCCTAGGTTACCTTCTTAATGCAGTTTTCCCTTCCCATTGCCTTTCTGTTTAAGGCCAGGGAGCATCCCGCAAACACAGTGCTCAGATGAGCACAGAGCTGCTATTTCCTGGTTTAAGTTTTTTTTCCTTTAAAACATGGTGCGTGGCGCTCACACCCGCTTAGGCAATGCAAAGAGTGCCAGGCAGCCTCAGACACACCCCCTTGCTTAGCTCTGCTAAGCTAAGGGCAAACGCGAGCAACAGGGCTCCAATCCGCTTACAGTATGCCTGGCACCCCCCCATGATGTCAACTAACTCCTAGGCTTGCACCAAGCTATTCCTGATCTTACACTGTTGGGTGCTGACTAGCATACAGGGGAAATCTGGGATTCAGTATTATTCCCCTCGTTTGCATAGGATTGCCTGATGATGCATAGTTACATGCCCCACAGTGAGTCTCCCCCTTAATAACCACTGTTCACTGGCCATATTGTCTTTTGCCTGTCATTGAGTATAATGGCAAAATAGTGATTTTGGTTAGAATGCTTATTTTAGTTTTTTTTTCTTATTTTCCACCCAATCCCGTTTGCGCACCACTGCCCTATGCTTAAACAGCCGAGATCGGCTAATACAATTAAAGTTGATTTTTTTTAATTTTGCAACTGTTTTCCATGCCAATGGCCTTATAGTTGACCATTGGCATGCTTTATACATAATATCCACCCTTTATTTGGAGCTGTCATGGCTCCATTTTGTAGTTTGCAGAAATGTACTCAGTTACTGGAGGAATACATTTCTGCTGATTACACTAGTCCTGCACCGCTAGTTTCCGGCTTCCTGGATCACAAATGTTCCTCATTTGCATGGATTTCACCTGCAAATGGGGAAATTTGCATACAGGGGCTGAGTCCGTGCAGGACTAGCACAGGAGTGCTCGTGCACATCCCTACAGATTATTCCTGGATCGCACGGCAGAGATATTGCTCACTGGAGTTCCTGCACTACTCCTGCACACCGTGCAGGGCTTGCTGAATCTGGGGAAGGGCATAATAATGACAGATATCATGACTTACACAATGTGAGAAATACGGTGAGAATTACATTTCTGTCATACTCATAGATATGTATGTTTTTTGTTGCAGACGATGTTCTGCATTTGATACACTGTCAATATTACTTTCCCATGACCTTGCATGTCCTTTTTGCACAGATATTGACAGATATATATGACAGATATTAATTTTCATATTCCACCAAGTAAACAAACTGTGACATCTTTCCATGTGTACTACTTACATTTTATGTCATTACATGAACTTGAGCCATACTTATCATCTTTCCATCTTGCCTAAGTAATTCACCAAAATATGAAACACATAATAATTTTCATAACCCAAGCAATATACAAACTGTAATATTTGTACATGTATAAGGAATACAGTTACATTTCTTTTGCTATGTTATAAACATAGATGCCAGCTTCAAAATGATGTATTACTCAGCATGTTAACATGTTCCCTAACATAGTTATACATCAAAATATGAAAAATATTTTTCATAATCTAAGTAATAAACAAGTTGTAATATCTGTACATGTATGGAGCATACATTTAGCCACCTTCCACCATTTTGTAAGTACTGAATGATATCTTCAAAACAAGACCTTACTACCTTACTCATCATCTTGACATGTTCCCTAACAGAGTTATCCAAACTAATATGAAAATGAGCATACATTTTCAAAACCAAAGTAGTAACCAATGGTATCTGTGTATTTCTTTCACAAATTATTAAGCAACAATGACAACCTCCACATTTGACATTCCTCATCATCTTCTTATGTTCCCTAACAGATGTATGCACAAAAATATGAAAAACATCATTTTTCATAACCAGCATTAACTATTATATCTGTTTGTGGTACGTTATTTCATAAAATTTAACAGTTTCCCTTACCGCAGTGATCTTACTTGATGTGGTATTCAGATATTGCTATCTTTATGTTTGTTTCCACTCCCATGCTGTTTAGCTTCCCTATTAAATTCCTGTGATGCAAGGTAATGAAGGCGTTGCTGAAGTCCAAATGCAAAATGTCATTTGGGATTCTTTCATCCATCTTGGTGATGACTGAGCTATGAAGCTGCATTGAGTTGGACGGCAATATCATTCTTTAATAAGGCTGTGCTGCATAGATCTCAACTTTTACTGCCAAAAATAGGAGCACAGCAAAGAACTGTTGAAAAAATGCTACAAAATAGAGACACATTTTAAATATGGTAAGATTAACATAGAACTCCCCCCAAAATGTGCAATTTTAGTAAGGACAAAGCAGCAGTTTCAGACACAATTAAAGGCAGCCTAAAAAATAAGTACATTAGAGAATTATGTTGTGTTGTCCACCAACAAATAAGCCATATTTAGGAGTTAAAGAAAGCACATTTTAGTAAACTTCCACTCATTGCTATGGGAACACAAATTCTGACAGTCCTATGGTTGTCAGACCTCCCTTTACCACCACACATTCAGAGAAATACTGTACATTTTTTAGTAAATTCATTAATAGCTTGTTTAATATACAAGAAGGTAGAAATCCTATCCAGTCCCAATATTATTCTCTTGAAGCCTCCTGAGGTCATATTTTCAGCACCTCTATTATCATTAATAGATTTGCCACCTGTTCCTTAATTGCCCTGCATTTTATGTGTTCATATGAAAATGGAGAACATATCAAATGTTATGACTGAATGCCAGTTTCCCTACCATAGCCACATAAAAATCTCTGGGCAGTTCTTCCAAAATTCCTCTACATATCTGAAAGGGTGCCTCCAGCATTTGACAATTTTTCACTTACCATCTTAACTTACCGCATAAAGTTGGATGCCCTTCTAATTTCTGCATGGTTCTTATTTTCTTCCATCTCATCCTCCTCTGTATCTACATATTCTGTCTTCTCCTTGTGTGGGCGTCACTTGTAAACAAGGCTATTTGCCTTACCCATCTCATCTCCTTCAATCTCATATACACTGATTATTGTCTGATTCACCTCTTCAGTATTACAGTTTCATAATTACTTCCCTGATAATAACTTTTCCACATTCTAAATGCTGAATTTCTCAATACTTGTTTTAAAAGAGATCTACTTTTCAGCAGTCACAGACCTCTACTTTTGCTACTGCTGTATTTGTCTGTCCTTGTTAAATACTGTGAGATATCATCACATTTTATTCTTTGTCCCTTCTGTTCCATTTATCTATAATGTCAGCAAAGTCCATTGTCCTTCGACAAGTGCACCTCAGAGCAAGTGTTGCTTTTGATGTTTCCTGCACATAATCCAGCAGTACTTTTAACCCTCTGCTGGCATTTTATAAATTCCCTTCGTATCATTTCCTCGTTATGCAGGTACTGGTTTAGGTCTTCTTGCTTTACTATCCTCTGCATTCCCTCTGTATGCTACCTTAAAGGGTTCTTGTTTCTTATACATGCCTCAAGACTTTCTTCCTTTGTCTGTTACCCCTTCAAATCATAGATGCAGATAGTCTTACCATATAATCCATAATTTTAAGTGCCCCATGTTTTCTTACCCCTTCAAATCATAGATGCAGATAGTCTTACCATATAATCCATAATTTTAAGTGCCCCATGTTTTCTTACCCCTTCAAATCATAGATGCAGATAGTCTTACCATATAATCCATAATTTTAAGTGCCCCATGTTTTCTTACCCTTCAAATCATAGATGCAGATAGTCTTACCATATAATCCATAATTTTAAGTGCCCCATGTTTTCTTACCCCTTCAAATCATAGATGCAGATAGTCTTACCATATAATCCATAATTTTAAGTGCCCCATGTTTTCTTGCTATTTTCAGTCTCTTCAGTCTCTGATCCATACATTCATCCTTCACCTGCCTTCTAAAATGTGCCATCCTGGTTCCCCACTAGACACAAGGCTATTGTTATATATACCCTTGTAGCTGGGATATCCTGGTGATCAGTCAATTTAATATCAGAAGTTTACAGACACCCCACATGCACAGATCTGCAAATGAAGGAAGCACAGAGAAAGAGGATTATTAGTACATCCAAATGTACTTCTGTAATCTCTTGAAAAGTCAGAAAAAAAGCTAACAAAATCACTAACTAAGAACTAATTTGCAGTACAAAAATATCACATGTTTGAGTGTACTTAAAAAGCACACATTATTATGTGATTTTTCCCATCAGTATAGACTGCTGGAACGATTTGAATGAAAAAAGGAGATGTTATACAGGGAATATAGAAGTTTTAAATGCTGCCACAGCCATATTATTTTACATAGCAGTCTAAGATCCACTAGTATTTTTTCCCCACTGCAATCTCTTTTTCTAAGCCAGACCAGTGGTATAGCAGAAAAGTGTCAGCCTATGACTGGAAAACCGGGATTAATCTAATGTGTCAGAGTAGCCCATTATCACTTTCTATTTCCGCAGTGGGAGAATGTGGGTTCATCCAGTGCAGGCCACTTCCCAGTGGGGAATGAAAGACTGAGGGACAGAAAACACAGGGGAAAAGATACGGCAGCTAAGCTGCCCATCAGCTATCCTAAGCTACAGCAGACGCACACTACTGCAGTCATGCATGCTGATGCATATTAGAAGAGGGGAATGTAGACTAATTAAAAATGCCCCATCATTTGCAGTAAAACTGTATGATCCAACCATCCTAAAAAAGATATAAAGTAGTAAAAAGTATTCTAAGCCAGCACGAGAATGGAAAAAGGAGATTTTGTTGATAGGGATAATAATAGGGTAGCAGGGGTGGAAATATGATCCCAACTTCAGTAGTAGAGAAAGAGGTTCAAAAATAATCTTCCTGATCTGCTCAAATTTGTTAAAGTGGCAATGAGTGCCAAGATGAGATACGAAGCTCAGAAATATCAAAAATGTATCTGATCATATCCATACAAAAGGAGTTGGCATATTAGTATTGATGCAGTTGTTGTTTGGTAACATAATTATCATGTTATTAACAAGAGGTTTTGAATGTAATGTTAAGCTGAACAGGGAATTCACTAAATGAAGGTTCAAGGAGCTGCAGGAAAGGTATCATTTAAATGGTCATGTATTAGATGGTTAATATAACTTTTTCTGGTGATCAGCTCTGTTAGATTTGTGCAAGAGAATATACAGAGGAAAGAATTTTACCACAATATATAAATAGGCTAATATATAAATAGGCTTATACAAGGGCAATGTAGCTTTTTTAGGTCTCAAGGCACAAGGACAGCTTAACATAAATAAACCTAGTCCACAAGAGAAAATAAAGAATTACAAACTTTGAATGTTGACAAGTGAGTGCATACATGTGATTCACTGGATAAATAGAAACACCAAGTTCTGGAATCCTGATTTGCTGAAACCACAATCGTCTAAATACACAACCATAGAAAAAGCAGACACTAGCATCCATTGTGAATACTTTGGCACAGAACTGTTTTTAACTTAATATACCAACTCTAAACATGTAACAGCTCTTGGTAAGTTATTTTTAAAAAAGTGGAGTTTTGGGCAACTTCTTTTTTTGTTGCTTATGTGACAATGTATTATTTTCATTGCAGTAGCAATTTGTGGTAAAGTCAATCTAACCTAATAGTTGTACGAAGAAATTGAACCAAGTCTGTGATGTCTAATAGTGAACAATCTTCATCCAGAGACATTCTTAGATGCTATGGATGTTGGGCAAAGCAAAGTATGCTCTTCACTTCCAAGACAAGACCTAACATTATAAAGGAAATCAATTATTTAATTTATAGATCGTGACTGATAAATGCCAAGAATTCCACTTATATAGGCTTCTTTATGCTGTTTAAAAAATGTTAAATATCTTTCGATCACTTAACCCCTAAACTGAATACAATTGGTTGTCTGAGACTTTTTGGTGAAAAGTGGTCCTCAGGTGTTTTGAACAGTGTGTGAAAGTTGTTACAGCCCTTGTCTGGATGCAGGTACACTTGAATCTCATGATGGGAAATTATTTTACAGTGGAAGTTCTGCTACTATGACAGATACAGCCATGGGACTGATGCAAGGTCTTTAGGTTAGTTGTGTACAAAAATAACTTTTCTTTTGTTTCTGGAATTAGGTCACATGGGGGAGTGATGCTGTGAGTATCTGGGCTGACTCTTTGCAAAGGTTCTGGTGCTGCAAGTCTTGGGATGAGATATACTTTTTCCAAGCTTGGTAGCAGTACTGTTTTTGGAACAGAACTGGCAGAACTGGCAACTATCAGTCTATATGTAAGGGTAGAAAATGTGAAGCACTGAAAAGTCCTTTGCATCTAAATGTGAACTCTTGGAGGCTCAGACTGAAGAACTTAAAAGACTGGCTCAAACAAGCACTCAGTCATTATTCCCCTTCCTGAAGTTCACTATCTCTCATAATTTAAAGATTGCAGACCTATTGCAATTATCTGCCCCATCTCCAAGATCATCAAAAAAAAACTAATCTGGGAACAGATGTTCCATCATATAAATAGTTCTGGATTGCTTTGTGATCACAACATGGCTTTAGACACTCTTAAACACTGCTTTAGTATACAGGAAGCACCACTATCTGCCCCTGATTGCATCTATATCAGCATTAATGAGGGGCTCATTTCTGCAACTCTCTTTGCAGATATGACACATGCCTTTGAAACTGTAAACCAGGGCCCCTTACTTGAAAAACTGCAAAAATTCAATTTTGATGAAAACACCTTACTCTGGTTTAAAAACTAATTGCTAGACAATATTTGCTAACAATTCACTCATCTGAAATAAGCACTTTGAACACAGAAGTATCACAAGGGTCCTCTGTTATTCTCCCTTTCTCTAAATGATATCACACATGACTTGCCCAGTCACAAAGTAGTTATGTTTGCAGATGGTATCCTTCTACTTGAGGTTCACAGACCCCATAAATCCTTGTAAAAACCTACTCAGTCTCAATTTACGAACCACTGTAAATGGCTTAACAACAATAAACTGCAAAATCAACAGCACCAAAATTAATATCACAATCTTTTCTTCTGCAAAGAAATTGAGTACATCATCTCCAACAGTCATAAAACAGCTGCAACTAAATAGTATACCAATGGTTACAGAGCAAATGCTAACTTGGTGTAACTCTTGATCCATCGTTAAACTTTAATATTCATGCAGACAAAATCTCCAAGAAGGTAACATCTCAATTACAACTATGTTACAGAGTCAGGCAATGAGTATAGCACTAACTAAAAATGTCTTAATTCCCAAAATTGAATATGCCTTCCTCATTATTGCCCTTCACTCTGTAAAAATACACACAGATAATAAAAATAGCAGAAAATAAAACATGGAGGTTTGCCCATCTTGCTGGCAAGAACAGACACCACTGCACACTACTTGAAAAGGTTCACTGGCTACGAATCACTTACAGAGCTACTTATCTAATAAATAATTTGCTATAAAAAATTCCTATGGAAGGCTACTGTCTTCCCTTCCAAAGAAGACTCCAACTCAGAGATTAAAACTTTACCCTTAAGAGCAACTAAGAAAGCAAAATAATTTTGGTCGGATGCAAATTCAAACTGGCAACAGAAGAAAAAGACCTTTCAAAAGTTAGACCAGCTGTACAGAATCAGCTACAAAAAAAAAAAAAAAAAAAAAAAAGAAACAATGAAACACTTCAAACCTTGAAAATGAATCTTAGACTTAATTTACAAAATTAATCAAAATGCAACTGTTTTTGTGACACTGGATAATTTTGGTCCACTTAACTGCACTTACTCAAGTGGCCTGGGGTTGATATTACTGTAAACTTGCTACACTTTATCTTAATTTATGATTTGCACAACCTTTATTGCATTTATAGAAGAAGTACAAAGTTACTTGCACAATCGTTATTATTTATGTGAAGTGGTACTTTGTATATGAAGTTGTGTTATTATAATCTGATCCCTAATGTATAGTTATACCCATATTATGGATGAAAAGAGTCAATAGACTACCTCACCTACCCAGTTATCAAATTGTAAAATAAGAACTAAAAATAAAAAGACTTTCAAAATAAATTGTATATCTTGAGCCTAGTGATCCACCCTGCCTTCCTTTGTTCTTCCAGACATGAAAACGCACACAACCACTGATGAAATACTGTAATGCAAAGGATAATGGATTCTAACATTTGTTTGTTTGCTTGTTTGTTTGCTTGTGTGTGTGTGTATTTATGTATATGTTAACTTGGATAGAACACTGAGCTTCATAGACCGTTTTAAGCTCAGCCTGGATAAACAAAGTTACAAAAGAACAATAATATTCAATAAATACAATGAAACACAAAGTACATAGCATAAGGAGGAAACATTAACAACAGGCATGGATTGACACTGCAGGCTAGAGCTTATAAATTCTAAACAACAAGCATCATCAGTGGAAGAATAGCATTATTTACAAGTCTAGCCTGTTTGTTTGTGAACAGAGTAATTTGCAGCAAAATCATCCCTGATATTGTAGTATTTATTCAAGCATTTATTTATTTTATAATCACATGCTTAATGCAGTTCAAGGCTGATGGGGAGCTGAAGCCTGCCTAGTCCCCATAGCAGAAATCACATATACATATGAGCACATAAACACACACACACACACACACACACACACACACACACACACACACACACACACACACACACACACACACACACACACACACAAACACACAAATACACTCACACGACTGCAGTCTATTTGGAGGGTACCAATTTACCTGCAGCATATCTTTGAGATGTGTAAGGAAGCACAAGTCCCTGGTGAAAACCCACATGGGTACAAGAAACATACAAAGATTCAGACAAAGTATCCCATCTGAGAACTAAACTGGCAAGCAAAGCACTGTCAGGCAGCAGTACTAACCACTGTGCCCCCAGTGCTGGAATAGTATTCTTAATTTGTTTTTTGCATTGATTTCCTTGCATCTTTAAATATTCCTTGCTACATGTACACATGTAAACACCCAAGAAAATAACGTGGCAACCTTCTGGCAGGTACAATCCTTTATTTAATTCGATGAAGCGCTTTTCGTTCAATGCAGTTCTTTGAACTTCTTCAGATGCATATACAAATACAAATTGATTTAAATATATGTGGTGACTAATCAGCTGATCCTAGCTTACCACAAATTAAAAGGGCTACACCATATTGTTAAAAATACTTGAAAATTTGAAGTGAAAACATATGAGGTAAAAACATTCTAGGTAAAAAGCATTTTAGGTAAAAAGCATTAAGGGCATCGCAGAGCAAATTAAACTATTTACAATTCCAATTCATCCTGGTATAGTATGAAATTATATAATATAAAATTTTAAATTTAAAATTCTTTTAAACCATTAATGGTAAAAAACAACAGTTATTAAGATTCCCTATATCAATTATTCCTGTTTGAACAGCAGTAAATACAATTATCAATGAGACAGATGCTAACATATAAATTATCTACCTAAACTTTTAATTTTTAGGATAGGCATAATTGAACACATATCATTTAGTCCGGGCTCATTATATTTAATTGAAAATTTGGGGAAAGTTACAACCAAATTCAAAGGCATGCAACAATGTTACTCCTGCCCATATTGTAAGTACATTCACGTAGGTACATTAATAGATATTCAGACCAACAACAATAAGAACAAAAAAGTGTTGAAGAGTACGGGTAAATTTAACTGCAACTCTAAAATGGTCGTATATTTATCTAAGTGTACACGGTGTCCCAGTTTCTATGTAGGTAAAACTAAACGTAGACTGAGGGACAGAATATACAACCATTTATATAGTATTAAGAAAAGTAACCAGGATAGTGCATTAGCTAAACATGTTCAGGAAAACCCTAGTCATACTTTTAAATTTTGGATTTTAGACCAAATGGCACCAAAAATAAGGGGTGGACCAACAGAATTGGAACTAGAGAAGTTGGAATTAATATGGCAAATACATCTGAATGCATATAATGATATGTGTTCAATTATGCCTATCCTAAAAATTAAAAGTTTAGGTAGATAATTTATATGTTAGCATCTGTCTCATTGATAGATGTATTTACTGCTGTTCAAACAGGAATAATTGACATAGGGAATCTTAATAACTGTTGTTTTTTACCATTAATGGTTTAAAAGAATTTTAAATTTTAAATTTTATGTTATATAATTTCATACTATACCAGGATGAATTGGAATTGTAAATAGTTTAATTTGCTCTGCGATGCCCTTAATGCTTTTTACCTAAAATGCTTTTTACCTAAAATGCTTTTTACCTAGAATGTTTTTACCTCAAATGTTTTCACTTCAAATTTTCAAGTACTTTTAACAATATGGTGTAGCCCTTTTAATTTCTGGTAAGCTAGGATCAGCTGATTAGACACCACATATATTTAAATCAATTTGTATTTGTATATGCATCTGAAGAAGTTCAAAGAACTGCATTGAACGAAAAGCGCTTCATCGAATTAAATAAAGGATTGTACCTGCCAGAAGGTTGCCACGTTATTTTCTTGGGTGTTTACAGTTGTTTCTTATTCGAGTTTGTACATGTACACATGTATTATAATACATTTTAATATTCTTGGTGCTTATTTATTTGTACTTTTGTGAAAGAGTTGTTATCAACCACAGTGTAGATAGAACAGACAATGAGGCACAAACCTCATTACAAAAATTTGTACTTAATGTTTTCTTTACTCCAACTGAACAACTCTGTTTTTCTCTCAACCATGGTTAATATGCATAGAGTATCTTAGCCAATGATCACCCTTTTATTATTACGATATTTTAATTATACTATTTTCTTTAATGATTACTTCTGGTCTGGATCATGTCTAAAAAGGGTCCTTAGCCTGGACCACCTACTTAGTCAATGAATGAATGAATGAATGAATAAGCAAGCAAATACATGAATACATAAAATTAAAAGGGAAGAGACTGTAAGTATCTTTCTTTTCTACAAGGGATGAAGCAGAGAGGAGTTATTTCTGGTTAACCACATCAGCATTAACAAATTAGGTTAGCAAAACTCCAACTAGGTGCAAAACAAACTTATAACATAAAACCACATGTTGCAGTGCCTGTATAGTACAACACCAGATACAAACATAAATTAAATTAATTGAATTTTATTTTTCATTGAGCACTTTCCTTCCTAATAATATGCTTATATTGTTCTGTTTTTTTTTATATCAGGAAGACATCTAGGAAATTTAGGGAACATATATATGAACACTTACTTGATATTAGTAAAAGGGACATGTACATTACTTTATGTAAACATATTATTGATTTTGATACACATAAGTTTGGATTTATGGTGTTAAATCAGATTAATAAGGATCAACAGGTATGGGTTATAGATAAACATCTAAACGTAATGTGAACTTAAATGGCAGTTGAAATTGAGATGCCATGATTCATCCTGGCTTGAATGATGTCTGCTCTTTAAACCCTGTTAAGTTAAAGAATTATGAAGCACCTTCTCTTAATTAAGTGTTAATTTATTGTTGTTTTTTATTGGATATTGTTGACATATGATTCTAACTATGGTGTATTTAAACTTATCAGGACTTTTTATATTGTTCTGATGAAGTTCCATATTATTAGGAATGAAAGCACTCAATGAAAAATAAAATTCAATTAATTTAATTTATGCTTGCATCTGGTGTTGTTCTATATGGGCGCTGCAACAGGTGGTTTTATGTTATAAACCAGGTTAGTAATTCTACAGTATGGCAGCCCATCATTCTAGATGATTATTTTATTTAGAATAGCTGTTGGAGAACACAGTACCCTTGATAGCCATGAGGGAAGAACAGTAAAAGAATCAATCAGAATTCATTACAACAAATAAACTTAGGCAGATTTTATTTATTAGAATACAAACATAAACTCAGGAAGGAGAACAAGGACACCTTGAAAATGGTCACTACATTTGGCAGAAATACAGCATATCTTACTGATGTTATTTATAAACATCGGAATATTTTGAAGACCAATGAACAACTGGGTGACCTTCTGGGGGACAAATGCTTATTTTCTTTCAGGCGGGGCAAAACCTTAGGTTCCCATTTCTCTCATTACAAAAAAATTATGCATCAGGATGCCATTTATCATCAAACTACATTAACAGGGGAGAGACTGGTTGGTTCTTATCCTTGTGGACATTGCACCTTCTGTAAATATGTTTTCAAAACCAAAACCTTCACCAGTAAAAATACTGGGCAGTTGTACAACATTAACTGCTTTGGCCACTTGCACCTGTCAAGCCTTCTATGTGGGCCAAACCTCCAGACAATTTAGATTTCGAATGTCAGAACATCTAGGGGATATTAGGAATGCAAGAACCACCAATGCTCTTTACAGACATTCACTGGTTCATCACACAGCGAAATTTACCTTTACAGTCATAGATAAAATATCGGGCAACAGATCTTTCAAAACAGGGTGGCACAGTATATTAAACATGAAGGAAAGGAAATGGATTGTAAAACTAGAGGGGTTTATTCCCACCTGGATTAAATGATAAACTGTAGTGCTTTTCACTCTCTTCATGGGTGTGGATACCATTTAGAACTATCCAGTATTCTTGGGTTGGTCCCAAGAGTATAATAGTTGTAAAAATAAGGAAAAAAATAAAACAAAAGAAAAAAGCAAAAAAAGAACAAAACAGCAAATCTGTATTGAATTTATTGTATTTTGTATTGCTTTTTTGTTTTCATTATCTAGTATTAGACCATTTTTTTCTTGGACAGGAAATTATGTCATAGGCATTTAATGACATTGAGTATATATTGCAGTGTTATCACTGTTTTATGTTATGTACCACTGATGAAAGCTACAAGCTGAAACCAGTCTGCTTTTTTGAATAAATCTTCATGCTCCCAAGGTGCTGGCTCTCTTTTTGTGTTTGTTACAGTTTGTCTGGCCCATGCACCTACAGTACTTGATAGCCGGCCTCTTTGTGACTTGTTTCTGTAATGCATAGTTTTGCTTAAGAGTCACTGCTTCATGCAGAAAAACACTCACGACCTTCCTTCTAGTTTATGAAAGCACTCACAGTAAAGAACATATGCATCTCTATGAAGCTTAGATTACGTGATGAATGTTCGGCATGAAAATGCTGGAAAATAAGTACTTTTTCATATAGTGTTTCATACACCTTTATCTTTAAATATCCATGAGTAGTCATATTCTATATTAAATAATTCATTCAATGGACAATCTTCTGTAAGTCTACTGAAATCTGTGATATACTATAACTATATATATATAAAGATATACTAGTAAAGAACTCTAGATGATTCATCTATCATAAACGTCCAGCTTTGAATTCATGCTACTCTGGCTCATATATCCTCCTAGTTCTGGACATACTAAAATCATATTTTCAAAAACAATTAGATGTTTTCCCTAATACTAAAGTCAAATTTAATTTTCAACTTCAATCACATATTCAATCTCTTAAGGGAATATCACTTATGTCTCTTTCAGTCTTCAAGAATGTTACTCTACTGCCATGACTTGTTACGGACGGTGGTCAGTTATGTATCTGCCATTAGTTTTTGAAGATCTTTCTGAAAATCTGTCTTCTTTGTGACCTAAATCATGGGTATTTCTTTTTTAACACCTTTATTGAATTATCACTTAAGACTTAGGCAAACATACATTAATATAAAAAAAACAAACATCAACATATTTCCAGTTACATACGTCATATATACATCCCATATGTTCTTTTGAATAACTATCAGGCTAACATTACATGCATTACTCATTTCCTGCATTCCCTTAAACCCCACTCCTCCTACTCCAGATTATTATTCTGCATGTATTAATCCAACAATTTCCATTTATTTCTATGTAATTTATTTCTACCCTTTTCTAAAGATCCCACTTCCAGTTCTTTTATCCATATTACAATATTTAATATTTAAATTACAGTTGATTTAGGCTTTGATTTTCATTTTTTAGTAATTGCTTATTTGGTAGTCCCATAGTTACCATAATTAAACCTAACAAGGCCTTACTATGTCTAAGCAATTCAGATCCTATGTCACAGCTGAAAAAAATCATTTCCTTAGTTAAACCCATTTGCTCACACACACTATTTCTGACAGAGTACTCTGTAAGGATTTTTGAAGTCTGCCAACTAATTACACTCCCAAAACATATGTTCCCAGTTATCTTTGTTCCTCTTCTCACCTTCAGCATTTGCCATCCACCTGAGGGAAAATTCTATGGAGTCTAAAATACATATGCACACACTTCCAAGCAAAAATGCTAAATCATTTCATTTAGAATTTGTTGCACACTTGGGACACATACATACATACTCTCATTGTTCCCTTATAATGCACTTATCCAGTCTATCTTACCAATCTTTTCTAACCTCCTGTAATTGATTTCTATAGCCATCATGCAATATTTTATATTCTCACACTAATTATCCTTTTTTAACAGGAGCTTCTGTTTCAGCTTCAACTAAAAACTCTACCATAGCAAGTCTTTCTCTTTGCCTGTAATTTGATATCAATCACTGGTAGGGAAGGCAGTCTATAGCCTGCAGTCCAAATATCTTCAAGGCTTCTTCCCATTCGATTACATATCCCTCTGTAGTTATTGGCTATCAATGCCTTGGTTCCTTTCCCAGTTTTCTCCAGCAAATTCCAAACTCTTCTTGCCTATTTTCTGTACCCTCACTTACAGTCATCCCTATCTGCAAAATCTCTTTTCTCCATTCTCATGCTAGCCTAGTTCTTAGAATACTTTCTGCTGCTTTATGAATATAATATTATGTGTGGCTATTTTTCTTAAGAATCTGCATCCAAAATCTCACTCTCTCCTTACTTCTTGAATTTCTCTCCTACTTCATCATCATCCCATTCCATTTTGAAATTTTTGAATTTCTGCTTGGGTTATGTATATTGGCCCTAACTATGTAGTTCTAAGATATCCCTTCAAATCAGTTAATTCTAAGCCACCTTTTTCTACTGGAATGATCACCATATCCTACTTGACCCTTGCCCTCTTCCCCTCTGAGATCAATTCCTTCAACTCTTTACTAATTATTTTCCAGAACTTCTACTCTGTTTGATAAAAAATATGCCTGATCTATATATAAAACTAAAGGAACTAAAGGCATTTTCACTGTTTATATATTCCTATTCATATCCATAAACAAGAGCTTCCAGTCTCTCTGTTTTTGTATTATCTTTTGTTTAGTCTCTTTTCACATATCCTTAGCTACCATAACACAATCTTTTATAATCCATACCCCTAAGTACTTCATTTTATTGAGTCCCATAAATATAGGTATTGCTGAACTAATTCGTGTATAAGCACATCATTTATGCTATAGTCTTTGTTTTATCTTTATGAGTTTTATATCCTGAAAAGACTTGAAACTGTCTCAAAATGTTCCACAATGCAGAGATGTCTTTTTTTCTGGTTTTATCAGGTATAAAATAATATAGTCTGCAAATAAAACCCACTTTTCTTGATTACAATACCAAATGTAACCTTGGATTTCTGAATCCCTTATTTTCTTTGCCAGTGGCTCTGAATAACAAAGGGGAAAGAGGACATCCCTGCCTGATTCCTATTGTTAGACACAACTTATCAGAGAAGAATCTTCCCACTTTAATTCTTGCCTGTATCCTTCATATAACCTCCTAATTAACCTTAGTATTGTATCAGGGAATGCAAATGCTTCCATTGTCCTACTCACAAAATCCCATCTTAATCTCTTGAATGCTTTCTCTGCCCACCAACAACAGTGGTATTTCCTTTCATTTTGCATATTCATTGTTCAATTAATGTTGCCACATATTTGCCTCCCTCCACAAAAAAAAAAAAATACTGATCCATATCTATCAATTTTGGCAACATTTTCACTATTGTTTTAGCTATTATGGATATAAACATTTTATAATCGGTTTAAAATTGAAATGGGTCTATATGAAGCTGAGTGTGATGGGTCTTTATTGTCTTTAAGTATTATAGCCACCACAGCTTTCTTCCAGGAAACTGGTGCTTCCCACTTTTTTAAAACTGTTAAACAAAATCTTCCAGATATTTATCACTTTCTTCTCTACCAGCTTCCAGACTTTCACAGGAATGTCATTTATTGCTGGAGACCTGTCTGCAGATGTATTATGCATCACTAGTTTTATCTCATCTCCTCCTATGTTAACTGTTATTTTGTTAAGCCTCATCTATCTCTAAACTTGACATACTTCCATAAATATTTCCATTTATGTTCTTTCTTGATTTCCACATTTGTCTGCTTTATACAAATTTTCATAAAATTTCTGAAATATCTCTAATACCTTTATAGAATTTCTGGTTATCTTTCTTGTTATAGGTTACCTTCATTTGGCAACTACCCTTTCTACTTTCTGTTGCCTATGTGTTGAATGTTTTGTGGTCTTGAGTTAATATCAAAAACAGTTGCTTAACAGCAATCATGCTAAACTCATGCATATTATCCAGATACTTCCTTATTTTCTCTTTAGCACTCTGCAGTTGTACCACTTCTTTTTCTGTGAGATTTCCCTTATTCTGCAATACTTTAACCTTAGGAAGCCCCTGTAAATAATTCCTGTTACTTATTAACCCTATTTGTTTTTCTTTTATGTCTACCCTATTTTAAACTCTACTTCCATTTTTATGCCACTCACTAGATATAACTTCTGAAGAAATGTATATCCTCACTAATAAATCTGGAATAATTTATACTACCCATTCCTTAAGTTCCTCTCTTTTTATCAGATAGATTGGGAAACACCAGTGTCTCATTTTGACTTCATTACCCTGCATTTTTATCTTAATTGTTATTGGTGCATGATCTGAAATATTTATTGGATGTGTGTCAGACTTTCAATTAAATGTACACGTTTATGTAAAATATAATTTCTGTATAGTGTAGCCCAGTTATTGTACTTGGGTAATAATATGTAAATTCTCTCCAAATTCCTACTACTCAATTCACGTCTTCCATATCAAATATTTTCATATGTTTTTCAGAACTCTACCCTAATTTGTTATATTTCCCTTCTAAGTCTCTCAGATACATCCTCATTGTGGCAAATCAAGTTCCAATCCCCACCTATAAGTAATATTCTCTGCTGAAAGCTGATTATCTCTTCCAAAATTTTCCTAAGGTTCGTAATAGCAGTTTTAGGTAGAATATAAATACATGCCCACTTAATCCTCCTCCCTTGCCAGTAGCACCTTTCTACCACAAATATACCATTATTATCTTTTTTCCTCTTCAATCACCATTACTGCTCCTCTAGCATTTAGTATAAGTACTCCCCTTTTCCTTTGTCTCTGATATTCTGCTGAATATCCATCTTGAAATTCTTTCTTTTTCAAATTCACATGCTGATTTCTTTCCAAATATGTCTCCTGCAGTATTGGTATTTCCACTCTGTAGTTATTAATATAAGTCAGTACTCTTACCTTTTTGTCTATACCTGTGATACCATTTACATTCCAAAATAATATGGATAGTGAAGTCATTATGATAAGAAGCTATTATCTCACCTATTTTTAAGTTTCTACTATCAACTTTTGTGTTACATGCACCCACAAATGTGTAGCAAATAATTTTTTATACAGTGTTTTTTTCTCATTTCCATTTGAACGTATGTCACATTTTCAAGATACTTGTTTTAATGAAAACACCAAAAAAAAAAAAATAAAAAAACACAACCAGAATGTAGCTATTACCCATTCACTTAAAAGAAACACACAAAGTTATGTACATCTTCAAGTAATGAAGTTTAACTTTCCTAATAGGAACAACTGTCCCAGATTGATGGCTGCATCCACAGGTATTGCCTAACATAAAATTAAGGTCATAAATACCAAACAGCATGTTACAGCCTGTGCTCCCCCTTTTATTTCCCTCAGAAATCAATGTTCAGAACTCTTAAGATTTATTACCTGGCCCTGTAGTCAGCTTGACTCCATGGAAACATAAGAACAGCTTTTACAACTGCCCTCAGCTGCATACTTCTCTACTCACACTGAACATTTATTTCCTAACGGAAAAAGCTATGCATTCACCATGTTTTCATATTTTTCAAACCCACGTACATATAGAAAAAATGTTTTTAGATTAAGCCAAGGGCATTAATTCAGACATTCAGCTATGCAGAAGTAAAATACACATCTCAGCTCTACATATATTATAATCTGCACACTTTTACAAACCACCCCCACCTCAACAGCTGAAGATTACAGCATATTAACTTAAAAATACTTTTGTCCAGACTTTCTTTTCTTTTTACATTATAATGCTTACATTTCTTAGACTTGAAAAATACTTGTTTACTTTAATAACTGTATCACATACAAAAAACAATGAAAAGACTCACCCTCACCTACACAAATCTGTTATACAATCTAACATGCAATTTATATCATGAAATTGGTTTACCATCAAAATGTCAATCATGTATTGTTGAATGTGCATATTGTTGACTCCTTAACGTGAAATCCATAATGCTGATTTCTGAGAATGTCACAAAAACACTGAAAGTCGACATTTCCGACCACTCCACACCTAAAAGCAAGTGCTAACATGGGTCAAAAAGAGGAGAAGATTTTGCAATTCGGAATATCGGTGTTTGACATTTTCAACAGTCGCAGTTTGAAGTTTCTGTTAGTGGTATTGGTGATATGCAATTGACATTTTGATGGTAAACATATGAAAATTTTATGCAAATGCTGCTAAAACCAAAAAGTGTATTATTTACAGTTACTTTTGTTTTCAAGTTCCTTCTAAACATTAATGACTAGAAGTGGGGTATATGCTTTTCAGTCCACCCACAAGTTTAACAAGGTCAACAAAAATTCAGTCTTTCTCACCCACTTTTTTTGTAAAGCCATATTTCACAAATGTGATTGGTGTTTTATAATCTCACATTTATTCACTAATTTCAGTGGTACTGCTTTTTTCATATTCATCTCCATGTTCCAACACCAGACTATAATTCAAGTCCAAGGTACTCCAAATTCTTCTTGACAACTCTGGTGATTTTTTTCTGTCTCTCAAGCATTTTTCCTTTGGAACATTGGAAAAGGTTTCACTGGTAAAGTCTTTCTATGAGCTTTAGTATCAGAAGAATAAGAAACAGACTCACCTTTTTTTGATGGCTCACTTTTTATTGGACAAACTTTTGTAATTCTACCTTAGCTTGTTCTGCATAAAAATGTTTTGATCCTCCCGGAAAAATTCTGAAGACAGCTGGATACAGCAACTTGAATATTACATCAATAATTTGACATTCCCTGACTGCTGGAATAAATTTGTTTAACTTCTGCCAGGTATACAGTTAATAATCATTTTCCAAAAACACTGTACTGTCTTCCATTTTAATACTTTGCCCTTCCTTTACAGTTTTGTCAGGATCAACTTTTTTCTGTTGATATGATTGTATTCAGAGCTGGCCTTTCATCAGCTGGTACCCTAGGAAAAAGATCTCCACAGAGCCCCCCCCCCCACACACCAGCTGGTGCCTCCTTTCCTGGTCTACCTACACCATCCACATTACTTTTTTCCTTCTTTTTCTCATAGTTTGTCTTATTCTTCAGTTTTTTTTTCCTGTATTCATTCAACATATTTAAAATAAACTATTTCTTTACTGCAAATAAATAAATAAATAAATATAGGAAAAGTGCCCCTGCTAGAGTGGCACTCCAGGCAGTGGCCTAGATGGCCTATGTCTAAGGCCGGCTATGATTGCTTCTTTACTATTAGAGGTCTTGGCTGCTTTCTCATGGCCAGGTTTGGAGCATATACTCAATGTGCCCTTTCAATGAACAACTTCTGCTGTGGAATACCAGTCCAGTTGCTTATCTGTGCTTTTATAAATTTATTGCAGTCTGTTCCTTCCAGTTTCTTTTGTACAGTGGAAAATTACAGGCATTTTCTGTATGCCCTGTTCTCTAACTCTACCATTTTTTGAAACAGCTCTACTTGAGCAGCCTCATACTTAGACACACTTTTCTTCATTTCAGCTTCTGATTTTTACATATTTATCAGTTCATCTGAATAGCTGCTTAAAGTTTCTTCCATTTCTTCCAGGCTTTTGCTATTTGAGTCAATATACTTATTCAGTGTTTCATGTATTTTAATCAGCTCTGAGTACATTTGATTTATTTTTTCCTATAAATTACTGAAAGCTATCTCTTATACCAAAGCTGAAGCTTGAACTGCTTTTTGCTGAACATCTGCAGCATTCTTCCCAGTAAGTGTTTAATCTTTACCTTTTCCAGTTGATTTTCTTTCAGGCTTTCTATGTTTCTTGTTTGCTGGCATCCAAGCAGTATCCTTACTAGCCAGTAACTGAATTTTAGTCATATTGACAGTATTTCTGGCTGCAGTTTCTCAGTTTCTGTTTTCACATTGTGAGAGCTGAAAACAAGCTGTTGATCAGTGTGGACAAAGGGAAACTTGAATAGAATACAGAGAGCTACACTGGCAACTGAGGGTCAACGCTACTGTATTTCATAGTTTAAATTACCAAATGTTTATCAACTCATTGCTTAAGATGAGAAAAGCAAAGTTATAATGAATTACATAAGCTATTTTGAATTAGCAAACACATTTGTGAACAAAGTGTATTTGATAGGATTTTAATTTTATTTTAGAAATGCAGACTGTTTCTTTAAAGATTTTAATTAGTACAATCATGTGACACACAATTTTGTATTTAAGTAATTTGTTTTCATTATTTACATTAATTCTGAAGAATCCCTGAAGAATGATGACAAGAGTGCTCAATGAAATTTTAATACAATACATGAATTTTCAGCCAACGGGTTTATGAATGTGCAGGATTATATTTTTTGCTACTCAATAAACATTTTGTGGTTTTCACTTGGGGAAACATGAACCCTGTTTGATTCTTAGCCTTTTTTGGGGGTTGCATGGATACAAATGCACCACTGTGGTTATTACTTTACAGATGATGCTTTATAAGTCTGGTAGGTTAGTAACAACTTTGCTCACTAAAATAGCACCCTTATGGGCAGACATCATGATAGTAGTGCGTCATTCATCAGGGATGAAACCAGTAGCTAAACTTAGGTGAAAGAGTGGGTTTTCATGGGCATTTTTAACACTATTAATTAAGCAGCAAGGTATTTTGTCAGGTATCAAGGAGGATTTATTTTTGGTCTAGGTTAGCACTTTTAATAAATGAGCCTTAGAGATAATTGGAGGAGTAAGGGATTCAGGTGTTTCATGGCTTTGGATAGAAATCTCAGGGGTGAAGTTGGCATTGCATTTGTTTGTAAGGAGCTTGGCAATGTCTGTTAAGTGAGAATAGCAGATGTAATTTTGAATATGTTCAGAGAAATGTGATGCATTTTTTTAGTTTTCTAACATAGCAAAAGTAGACTTTATAATTATCTTTGGCTTCAGAGATCAGTCTAACTTCATGGACTCCATTACAGGACCGTGGACTCCATTACAGGACCTAACAGTAATTTTCTGGGGGGGGTTTTTGTCAAGGTTTTTGAAATTTTCCTTCAGAAGTGGGGGTTTGGATCTGCTATATAATTTAAGGAGGTTATTTATTTATTTTGTTGTCGAGTTTATTTATGGTAGTATACCATAGTGGTTTATTTTTGAATTTCCAATGATACTTGGTTCTGGTAGGGACTGTTAGTTCTATGCATTTTTTTCTAAATGGACATAGAATTCCTTAGTGAAGCTTGCTGCTGTATCAAGGTCAGGAGCGGTGGAATCAAAAGTGAATATTACTATTTTATCATAGAGTAAGTTGAAACTGACATATTTAGAATCATTACATTCAGTGGTGTTTACTGTATGCTTTTGGGAGTTGAAAGGGAAAAGTTCACATTCAGAAGATTAGTGCAAGAGGCAGTCATATTTGCAAAAATCAGGTCAAGAATGCCATGTCCTCCAGTAGGTTTGTTTGTGAACAAAGTGCATTTGATAAGGTTTTAAATTTATTTTAGAAATGCGGACAGTTTTCTTAAAGATTTTAATTAGTACAATCACGTGACACACTTAACTTTGTATTTAAGTAATTTGTTTTCATTATTTACATTAATTCTGAAGAAGCCCTGAAGAATGATGACAAGAGTGCTCAATTAAATTTTAATAAAATAAATGAATTTTCAACCAATGGGTTTATGAATGTGCAGGATTATATTTTTTGCTACTCAATAAACATTTTGTGGTTTTCACCTGGGGAAACATGAACCCTATTGTTTGATTTTTAGCGTTTTTTGGGGGTTGCATGGATACAAATGCACCACTGTGGTTATTACTTTACAGATGATGCTTTGTAAGTCTGGTAGGTTAGTAACAACTTTGCTCACTAAAATAGCACCCTTATGGGAAACCATCATGATAGTAGTGTGTCATTCATCAGGGATGAAAACAGTAGCTAAACGTAGGCGAAATATTTCAAATAGTGGGTTTTCATGGGCATTTTTAGCACTATTAATTAAGCAGCAAGGTATTTTGTCAGGTATCATGGATGATATATTTTTGGTCTAGGTTAGCAGTTTTAATAAATGAGCCTTAGAGATAATTGGAGGAGTAAGGGATTTGGGTGTTTCATGGGTTTGGATAGAAGTCTCAGGGGTGAAGTTGGCATTGCATTTGTTTGTAAGGAGCTTGGCAATGTCTGTTAAGTGAGAATAGCAGATGTAATTTTGAATATGTTCAGAGAAATGTGATGCATTTTTTTAGTTTTCTAACATAGCAAAAGTAGACTTTATAATTATCTTTGGCTTCAGAGGTCAGTCTAACTTCATGGACTCTATTAAAGGACCTAACAGTAATTTTCTTGTTTTTTTTTGGTCAATGTTTTTGAAATTTTCCTTCAGAAGTGGGGGTTTGGATCTGTTATATAATTTAAGGAGGTTAATTATTTATTTTGTTTTCAAGTTTATTGATGGTAGTATACCAGAGTGGTTTATTTTTGAATTTCCAATGATACTTGGTTCTGGTAGGGTCTGTTAGCTCTATGCATTTTTTCTAAATGGACATAGAATTCCTTAATGAAGTTTGCTGCTGTATCAAGGTCAGGAGTGGTGGAGCCAAAAGTGAATATTACTATTTTATCATAGAGGAAGTTGAAACTGACATATTTAGAATCATTACATTCAGTGGTGTTTACTGTATGCTTTTAGGAGTTGAAAGGGAAAAGTTCACGTTCAGAAGATTAGTGCAAGAGGCAGTCATATTTGCAAGAATCAGGTCAAGAATGCTATGTCCTCTAGTAGGTTTGTTTATGAACTGCTCAATGGAGTTTTTGGGTGGAGTCAGATTTTTTCTTAATGGTCTATAGTGTTTTTTATGCATGAGCACAACCATCCAAGGGCATACTTGTTATAGTAATAAAATGTCTTATTGCAAGAGCCACTTGAGTACCAAATAAAGCACAGTACCCTCCTAGGAGTGATACACTAATGATCATATTCCATATGCTGGCCTGGTAGCCATTTTGGCTTTCTGAGTTTCATGTCCATCCATGGTCCTCCAGTGTTTTCTCCCTCAGCTATTAATGTTGTCATACAGAAAATGGTGGTAGTTATTTCCCACAGACTATCAGGATACATGAGGGAAGCTATAAATGTTAGATGTGAAATCTTATGACAGAAAAATATTGTCATGTCCAGGCACATCTAAACTAACTTTATTGATTGCATGTTGTGATGAAATGGAGATACTGCAAGCCCAACTATCTGGAATTGTGCAAGTAATTATATGTTATTTGTGAGTATCAACATGATTCATATAAGATGCTTGTGTTACAAATGTATTAGAACTGCATGCCATGTGTATATCTAACTTGTTTGTACAGACATGTGCTGAAAAATGTTTTTGCAAAGTGCTTGAAATGTATCCACAGTGTGCTCTACTGGAATAGAACAGAAATGTACATAAACTATTGTAACTGTTAAAATGTATATAAGTTAGAAGTGGAAACTGGGATACAGGAGGTTAACACCAGTCCAGTAAATTTCAGAAAAATAGCTGAAATTAAATTACTTTATGGCAGCTAGAGACAGAATGTCTATACTAGGGATCTCTCTGTATTGTCTTTAAAGTGAACTAATTGCTACAATTGTTTTATGATTTCCAGCACCTGCCAAAGACCTGTGGTCTATGTATTTTCACAGGTAGATGTGAAATACTGTCAGCTTCCAGCAGTGGGGGTTTCAAGTGGGACAGATTCAGATGACAAGAAATGATATAATTCTGCAAGCTATCCCAGCAGTAATATTTGAGATATTAATGTGACAACTCTGTGACAGAGACAGCATTCTGTATTCTGTGTTTGACCTGACAACAACTAGCAGATCCATTCACTACATCAGCCTTGCTCTGTAAGTAAGTTTCTAGGGTATAGTAATTCTCTTAGATAGAGTCAGGAATATAGTAAAACTATGTTTAGATGTTTTTCTTTGTTTACTTGAGACTGTCCTACAATGTTGTTTTAAATATTTTCTGTGCTTTTGAACTCTGATGTCACTGTGAATATATATTTAGCATTGTCTTGCTCTTTTATTATTTATTATTAAATATATTTAAACATTTTATTGTGGATAATCTGTATAGAGATATTTAAGTTCTGAGAGTACTTGCATATTTATTTGGTGACATTGTGTGGGCCACTTCTAATGCCCTTGCTCTTGGTCAAACTACCATTTGTATTAATATTAATATTACACAGTAAAATTGGGCACCCTTTGTTAAGGGCCTTAAAGTAGCTGATAAGGGGTTCTAGTGGCAGTGATAACTATCTTATAGTCTGAGCAGAAGGAGGCATAGCTAGTAAACATGTGCCAGCCTTTTCCTGGTGTGTGTATGTGTGTGTAAAACAAATCTCCAACAGTCTGTGTGTCAACTACTTAGGCAGGGACATGAAGCACTAATGGGACAGAGAGAGTGTTGTGTTGCAGGACTTGGCTTGGAACCCTGGCTAAGGACTCAACTCTATAGCTGTACCAATAGGAAGTCTTATTGGGGATCTGGAGGAAGAGGGAGAAACCAGCCCGGGACTGACTGTGGTTTCTGTGTGCTCTTAAGAGAAATTGCACTTAATGTAGAGAGCTACATCTGGAAATACTGTATGCATACCTGTCATCCTCCCAGTGTATGTCTGTGGATTGAGGCTCCTTGATTACTGGCCCAATGGTGGGGAGTTACATATGCTTTACATTAGTGTTCAGGGAGAGGGGATGTACATTTGCTATCTTATGCCTTAGGATGTACATATCATATGCAATGTTGTTACCATGTGTAATGAAAGGGAGATACTGCAAGCACAGCTAGCTGGAATTTTGTAAATAATTATATGTCATTGGTGAATATCAAAATTATTTAGACAAGATGCTTGTGTTACAAATGTATTAGAACTGTATGTCATGTGTATATCTAACTTGTTTGTACAAACGTGGTTTGAAAAATGTTTTTGCAAAGTGCTTGAAATGTCATCCTCTCAGTGTATGTCCCCCACTGTTGCCAGTGGTGTGGATTGAGGCTCCTTGATTATTGGTCCAATGATGGGGAGTCACATATGCTTTACATCAGTATTCGGGGGGGGGGATGTACATTTGCTATCTTATGCCTTAGGTTGTACATATCCCTTTGAATATGCAATGCTGTTACCATGTGTGATGAAAGGGAGATACTGCAAGCACAGCTAGCTGGAATTTTGTAAATAATTATATGTCATTGGTGAATATTGAAATGATTTATACAAGGTTCTTGTGTTTCAAATGTATTAGAACTGTATGGGATGTATATATCAAACTGCTTGCACAGATGTGTGTATTGAAAAAGCATTTGTAGAGTGCTGTGTTTGAACGCCTCACAGCAAGGGGTTCTCCGGTTCGATTCTTGGCTGGGGTGCCTTCTGTGCGGAGTCTGCATGTCCTCCCTGTGATCACGTGGGTTTCCTCCGGGTGCTCTGGTTTCCTCCCACTGACATTCCAAAGACATGCTGTAGGTGGATTGGACACTCTAAATTGGCCCTAGGCATGAGTGTGTGTGTGTGCATGTGCCTTCCATGGAAGGTTGGGCGTCGGGCTGGCAACTCAACACTGTAAAATTCCACTGCCAATCATGAGCGGACAGGTGATCCGCTATGGCAACCCCTAACCAGGAAAAGCTGAAAGAAGAAGAAGAAGAAAAGTGCTGTGTTTGAAATGTAACCACATTGTGCCCTGCTGGAAGAGAACAGAAATGTACCTGCACTATTGTAACTGTTTAAATGTATATGCTTAACAGAAGAAACTGGAGGGTTAACCTCAGTCCAGAAAACTAGAAAAATATCTGAAATTAAATTACTTTATAGGATGCAATAAAGAGGATATCTCTTAAGTTTTCAGTGCAGCTAGAGACAAAAAGTCTGTACTAGGAAGATTTCTGTATTGTCCTTGGAGTGAACTAATTGCTACTTTTGAAGCATGAAGCAATACAATTGTCTTATGACTTCCTGCATCTGCAAAAGATATGAGAAAAATCCCTTGTCTGTATATTTTTACAGGTAGATGCTAAATGCTGCCAGCTTCTAGCAATGGCAGTTTTGGCCTTGGAATTAGAACTCAGATGACCAGAAATTATGTCATTCTGCAAGCTATCTCAGCAGTAATAGTTTAGCTATTAATTTGAGAAGTCTCTTAGTGAGACAGCATTCTGTATTATGTCTTGGACCTGCCAACAATAAGATTCAGTCATCACATCTGCCTTCTTCTAATGAAGTAATTTTCTAGGGAAAATTATAATTCTCTTAGATACAGTCAGGAATATAGTGAAGTTTAGTTTAGATATTTTTATTTGTGTAAGTCTGTACTGCAATGTTATTTTAAATATTTCCTGTGGTTTTGAACTCTGATGTCACTAAATATATATTTAGTATTGTCTTGCTTTTATTATTTATTATCAAATATATTTAAACCTTCCATTATGGCTGATCTGTGTAGAGATATTTAAGTTTTGAGTGTACTTCTATATTTATGTGGTCACTCTGTGTGGGCCACTCCTAAGAACCTTACTCTTGGTCAAACTACAATTTGTATTAATATTAATATTACACAGTAAGATTGGACACCCTTTGTTAAGGGCTTTAAAGTAACTGGTAAGTAGTGACTGGTGGCAGTGGTAACTACCTTATAGTCTGGGCAGAAGGGGACATAGCTAGTAAGCCTGTGCCAGCCTTTCCCAGGTGTGTGTGTGTGTGTGTGTGTGTGTGTGTGTGTGTGTGTGTGTGTGTGTGTATGTGTGTGTATGTGTGTGTGTGTTTTGTGTGTGTGTGTGTGTGTGTGTGTGTGTGTGTGTGTGTGTGTGTGTGTGTGTGTGTGTGTGTGTGTGTGTGTGTGTGTGTGTGTGTGTGTGTGTGTGTATGTATGTGTGTGTAAATCACACCTCAAAGAGTGTTTGTATCAGCTACTTGGGCAGGGACACAAAAGCACTGGTTGGACAGAGAGGTTGCTGGAGGTCTTGAATTGGCCACTCAGCTGAGATATCAACTCTATAGTTGTGCCAGTGGGGAGTCTAAATGGGGATCTGGAGGAAGAGTGAGAAACTAGCCTCAGACTGACTGTGGTCTCTGTGTGCTCTTAAGGGAAATTGCACTTGATGCAGAGAGCTGCATCTAGAAATACTGTGTGTGTACTTGTCATCCTGTCAGAGAATGTCCCACATTGTTGACAGTGCTGTGGATTCATGCTCCTTAATTATTGGTCTAATGGAGGGTCATCACACCATGTACTATGATTTACTTCCTGAGTCGACACCTTTATCATACAGCAATACAAAGAGTGTGATACCTTGTTGCTTAACATACACGTAAAGGTACTTTCATGCATGTGCGTTTGTGTACTCATTTCTACATATTTGTATTGTGAAGAAGTCCATCCTAGAGATGTACCAGTGAGAATGTAACAGTGACCTGCTTTAAACTTAGATCTTTAGGGACTGACTAAGACTTTGGTATTGGTCATCTAGCTGTCTACTCATCCTTTGGTGGTGGGAGGGTGTGAATGATAAAGTATTTCATAGGTCGTATAATAATGCACTGAAAAAAATATGAAGCAATATGATATAATTCAAATTGTACACATTTAGTTTTTTATAATATTTTTATTGCAATATATGTGCAAATTCAGATGTCATATTATAATAAAGAAAAAGGAAAACTTATTTAATGCCTAGCCCTCCTGCTTTGCTGCATTATATCTACTGACTTTATTATAGAACAGAAGCTTATAATCTACAGATTAGTCAAAAATAGGGTATCTGCAGTAAGTGGACCAATCATCGTACCTGTTTCACTAAACAATGAAAGCTATGACCACATATCTAGAGAAAGAAATATAAACCTAATCTTACTCCTGGCTATATATTCATTACGGATTGCTCTCTAAAGAAATGTCATTTATAGTTGGTACTATTATAGCAAAACCAAAAAACCTTGTGCCCTACAGAAAAAAATTACCTAAGAACTGCTGATATTAACAGTCTCAAAGAAGTAAACAAAAGTTATGTACAGAAAATACAAATTCATCCCCTGCACTCGTTTAAAAACATTAATCCTAAGTGCTGCTCAAGGCAATATTTTTCATTTTACAAAATTCCAAAACCGGAACAACCCTAAAACAACAGACAGAGGTACATATGGAATTATTAGCTGGTTCTACACTGGTAATATTATTTGTTTGTTTACTAGGGAAGGTAACCGAAAACTGTTCCCATTGCCTGTGGTTAAGGATGGCACAAAACAAAGAATTAATTTGTCATAAGTGAATGGTGTTACCTGGTTTATTAAGGAACCAGCACAAACAATGTTCCAAGCAACTACCGAACAGTATAAAACATAGAACGTTGACAGTCCCAGTGTCTTGAGACAAAACTCACCAAGAAAACGGCAATTCAGCAGCTGAAAAGTATATATGAAGGCCAGTGAACCAAATGAAACAAATGCCTTCAAAAACCAGCGATATCCACAGCCAAACTCTCAGCCGTTAAATAAATTTTTTTGAAAGCCAGTGGAACAAATAAAACAAATGTCTTCAAAAACCAGCAAAATCCTCAGCCAAACTATAATTTTATTAAACGAAACACAGAATAATCCAAAAAGGTTAAGCACTTTCACTTGCTAAATGGCAAGCTTCATCAGAACAAGTTGAAACAGACCTCTCAGCACTTAAATAAACTTTTTGGTGCCAAAATTCAAAATACACAATGCATCATATTAAAGGTATATGACACCTAAAAATTACACATCGTGCAAAACCTGTTATTGTAAAAATCCTCCCCGGGATTCATGAAGCTCGGCGCAAGGCCGGCGTAAGGCCTGCGCCGGCGGTGCATGGAATATCCGGCGCAGTAGCGCCATATACATATTAATGAGAGTGCACCGGAATCACAGACACGTGCGTAGTGTACGTGAGCAGCCCAGGCAGGATGCGCCTGGAGGCGCGGTCTAAGCCGGCATGAGGTGAGCAACCTAATGTGCTGACAGCCACGGTCTGCCCACAATAGTAATGGCAGCAGCCAGGTCCTGTGCAGAATGAAACGCACATACAGTATGCAACATAGTCCCCGTCCCAAATTAACGGAGAAGCAAATAGAAGCCACGAAGGCATAAGTGTACCCGTCCAAGGAGCAAAGGATACGATAAGACCGCGTTCGCCCCGCAATGCACTGTCAGTGTTTACACTCAGAGAAGGTGTACAGCCGCATGTCAGCGCTACCGCACCGACATAGGAGCAGCGACTAAGGTCACCACCTGTCCCACTCTGGTTGGGGCAGTCACCCATGGACAGTTGTGTCCCGAAAAACGTATTAGAAATGGCTGATGTGCTACCGTATCAGATTGTAGGACACAATGATATCCCGTATTTAATGTAATGGTAGCATGAATTGGTTATTTATTTCAACAGAAATACCTAAATGACACAAGAGAAACAACAGAATAAGCAAGGAAATTGGACACAATAATAAGCATATTATTTAGGCAAGCAAGCGAATTTCTATGCTATGTAGTGACCGTTTGTATGTGTCGGCCTGTAAAGTCGGATGTGAGTCCCGAAATATCCCAGTTCGGAAAATGGAAAAGGTGGAAACCCCAGTAGCGACATGGGCTTGGTCATCAGGGTTACCTGCTGTCCCAATGTGCCATGGACAGTCCCTGATTGGACAGTCGCGGTCCCTGCAAAATCGTGAAATGGAAAATGACCTCCGATCCCCTGCCACGCAAATGCCCCAGATATACATGTAAATAGTAGCATAAAACATATACATTACGATATGGAACACAGACATGGCATAAGAAAATAAATAAGGAACCCAAACGCTTACAGAATAAGCTCATAGTATGGCAAACAAGTGAAGTTCTGTCAACTGCACTAGCCCTGGGTATGTGTAGTCCTGCAAATTCTGAAGTGTCCACATAACATGCCCCACTATGGGCATTGGAAAAGGTGCCAACCATAATGGTCACAAGCAGTAGTGATACAGTACATAGCCGGGTAGCTGTGCTGACATAACAACAGTAAGGAAGCAAAGATACCTCAAACACAGGCAAACATGTGCATAGCAACATATCCCAGACCCAGCAACGTTTCTGTTGCATACACTGGATGGTGTATGATGAAGTGTAATATCCAGAAGCAGAACCCATGCATTCGGATGTACTACACAATGCCTCATTGTACATGTCAGTCACACCCATGTATACCCCTGCACCCAAACCTGCTAGCATCCGTGCAGCTATACAACCACACACAATGTGCATACCTGAACTGTGGTAAGATGTTTGTGTTAGGCAATGCCACGCTGGCAAATACGCACTTCACATGTCACCAACCCACCGCAGGTACACAGATATGTAAATGGCTGCATGTGAATGTGTCAGCAGAATGTGTACATCCGGCATGTAGTATTATGTGTACCCGCCCAAACCCTCTAGGTTTGCATACGACACGGTGCACATAACTGTACACATGTGGACAAGTCGGTCGTTGGACCACCGTGACGATGATTATCTTTGCAGTGAAGTCGATCACATATAGCGGAACAGGTGCCTACCAAACAGGACGTCCTAACAGGGTGCTAAAGGCAAAGAAGGGGAAACTGGGACATCACATGTGGAGGATTTAGCTTTAGCTGGACTGGACAAATACACACGGTCAAGGTAAAGGACGGAACAACATGCATATGGCGGATGGATG